>NC_083594.1:3628667-3721167 GCF_027579695.1 Neoarius graeffei | reverse complement strand
CACTCGTGTCTATATAGCCTAGTAAACTAGACCCACCCGCCTAGCGGCCAAAAATATTTTTTGCCTAGCGAATGGGTCTCGCCTCGCACCATATAAACAAAAACACCCCGGGCATCAAATCGTGCCCGCCAATCACAACGCAGGGTTTTTGTTTGGATTCTTTGGGCGGGCTTTTGCAGGAGTGACGACAAGGCTGCGCAACGCTGGAGAAAGCGCAACAGGAAAGATGGCTACGGCTAGTGAACAGCGCGCGTTTGACTCCGCTTTGGAATCAGTTTTAGAAGAATTAGACTTGGAGTTTTCGTTGAAACATGAGCAGGAAGAGGCTCTCCGCTCATTCCTTTTCAAGAAGGACGTTTTCGCTGTTTTGCCGACCGGCTATGGCAAAAGTCTGATCTACCAGCTGGCTCCGCTCGCAGCCAAAAGGATGGGGCTAGTTTGTGAGTACGAAGAATTAATAAACAGCTTTGAAACATTACTTTTTGATTGTTTCTTATTTTCCCGTTATTTTAAATTTAAGGGAAATTATTTCACCAAACACCACTAAATAAAAACTCTCAAAAACAGTTTAAGCAAACCCTTGAAAAACACTTGGAAAAAAAAAGTGTATGTGGTACAGACTCCAAACTTGTGGTCATTCTCTCCAAACTTCTTAATATCTAGAACCTGTTTATTAATTAATATGCATTTTGAAAAATTATTTAATTTCAAGGCCTCCCCCACTGCTTTCTGTCGCTCTGACTACGTCACAGTCACTGTTGCGCTGATTGGTCAGAGTGTTGGCCTATACGCACAGAGACAGTTTGAAAGACAGCGGTTTGTTCCTCCTACCCGCTTCGGAAACGTCTACGAGCGAGGCCAGACTAAATATTCACATTTAGTCTGGCTTGCCAGGCTAGTGTCTATATAGAGTGACGTACTGAGCCGTAAAGGCAAAAACATGACAAAACACGAAAAATTAAGAATGTAAGGATTAATTAGTGCAGACTGACAGTGAGGTTGAACTTCTGCTTAAGGTAATGCTTGAGTTTTGTCCAAAATCTGTGTCCGCAGTCCAGATTCATATTCCATCTCCTTGGCACAAGTGTATTAGCAAAGAAAAAGTTAATCTGCAAACATACTGCATAACCAAGTAGCTGATCATAGGCTTAGCTAGTGAGCCGTGCAGCAGGTCCCCCCCAAATACACTCCCCACTCCCGATGCGACCAAAGCTGTGTTCACACTTATACCGGTACGAAAGTGGTATAACCGTATCGATACAAAGTATACCGGTACAGTTTAGTGCATCTGTCCAGACTAGTGAGAAATGTTTGCGGTTTTCTTTCACGGTAGTTGAAATGCGAGTGCGCGAAATGTTTCCGTGGTTACCGAGTAACTTCCTTCCGAGAATATATGGCGGATGAAACAACGTGTGTGCGCTTTTTGTTGTCAATGTACAGTCTGTATTTCTGGTGGTCATTTATTCAGTGGAATTGTATAAAACGTGCGAGGCAGTTGAGAAAGAAACAAACGAATCTCCGTTCTTCACTGTTTTATTCAGCGAAGACATCGATTGAGGTGTGTGACTCTGCGCATTATATTTGTATCGATACAGAGCCGCTTCATCTGTCCACACTACGCGAAGTGCTACAGTACCGATACTGTACCGGTACGAAACCCATACATTTGTGGGTTTCGTACCGATACAGTTATACCGCTACAGTACCGGTATAGTTGCTAGTGTGGACAGGTGTTGCGGTACGAAAGTAGTTTCGTATCGGTACAAAATCCCTAGTGTGGACAGGGTACAAGTTACACTCCCTACTTTCAGAAAAACACTCCCAACCTTCCCAATCCTGGCTAAGCCCCTGTCTACATGGAAACTGAAAATGGCGTTCTCAAATTTCTCCACCTTTCAAGACATTTTTGGAATTGACCCAAACCTCCATATTCATATGGACGGAAGACCAAAAACAAAAGGTTTTCCAAAGAAATAAAAAAATAAAACAAACCTGTAAACATGGACAGGGCCTGAGTGATGCGTATACAGTGACTTCACGACACTGACTGCATTGAAACACTTTAGTATTTGGATGGAGGATCATTGGCACGTCAAAAGACAACTTTCAACAGTCGATAGATAGCTAGGACAAGAAATTAAAGTATCTTTAGCCTTTATTAATGTTCACATTCACGCCACCTCAGATCTTAGCTAACATTCTTAACGTTTCGTAGCTCATTTTTATTTCCAGCGTTATATTTTCCGCAGGCATTATATAAACGCATTGTTGACTCGTATTACTATTTTGTAATTCTTTAAATATCCTGACGTTATTTTAATCGTATCACCCAACGCTGATAAGCACGCCTCATTTTCTTTAATCATGACACCTTTCATCTTGGTGATAGTTTCACCAATTTAGTTTTACTACACTGTAATCCAGGTCACGTATTTAATTTGAAACGCTTCATCCAGCCGTGTGCCTCATCATTTAAACGACATAGAGGCAAACACACCTAGACGTTCGTACAAAACAACAGCACCTGATACATTACTGTGTTTTGCAAGGTTCTGATTACATCGAAAAAAAAATGAGAAGGTTGGAAACGTCAACTGAGCTTCACCGTCAGTTTAACCTTCATGACAGTCACTGAACCACCACACCATATAATAAATTGAAAAATATACACAAGACTCCGATATATATAAAATCCTACAGGATAAAGCGGCTAGCGATAATGAGATGAGATGATGTTTAACAGACCTGATGATTAAAAGTTCTCCCACGACTGCTACCACACTGCAAAAGTGAATCTTAATTTTCCAAATCAACAATCTTGAAGGAACAGACAAGGTCTATACTTCACTTCTAAGATGAATAAGTGGAAAAGGAGGCTTTGTTTTTGTTTTTTTGGTGAATGGTAAACCTACACCTGGGTACATACGTTTATTAAATGAGTCAACACACCCGAGGTTTCAGCTTCATCTATTGTCGTCTCGGATTTCTCTTGGTGAACTTTTTATAAGAAGAGCATCAGATCTTATCAAACTTTACTTCTGTGGCACAACCAGTGCGACAAGTGAGAGCACCACTCAATACAAGGAGGCCAGGAAGGAGCTGAATTCGTTCTACTTCACTTAAACCAAGGACATGAGGACATGTACAGAGTTACTAATTATGATCAATCCAAACCCACCTTAGACCTGGACTGAGAGCAGAAACCATGTCAAAAATTAAGGTATCAAAACCACGATCTTGTCACTACTCCTCCTAATTTGCTGTGACCAATCAGCGTAGATGTTGTACCATGTGACCTACACATTAGGGGTACAAACTTTAGGCTTCCACATGCGATTTCGATTTTTAAAGGAGATACGCAGAGCCTTTTTTTTTTTTAAAGATTTTTTGGGGCTTTTTTCACCTTTATTAGATAAGACAGTGTAGAGACAGGAAATGAGCGGGAGAGAGAGACAGGGAGGGATCGAGAAATGACCTCGGGTCGGAATCGAACCCGGGCCCCCAGATTTATGGCATGGCACCTTATCCACCTGAGCGACGACGCCCCCAGAGCCTTTATTTTTAAATAAATTTGAGTGGATAGTATCTCCATCCTTGACTCTTGTATGCCGCATAAATGGGAATAAAAAAATATCTATTTTTTGAGAGTTAAAATCGACTGCAAAGTTGGCATTGGAGCTGCCCCGCTGAGCCAGCCAGCCCTGAGTGCGTGACATCACAGCAGGAACCGGTTTAAAGGCCGAGGCCTTTTACAGCTACAGACCAAAGTCATATAAATAAAAATTTATGGTGAAAGTAAGAAATAGTGTTACCGACTTGCTCAACTAAGACTGATTTGACTTCATTGATTGTGGGTTGACCTTCATTAAAACAGGATGGGTGTTATAACTTACGCAACATACATGTACATGCATGCATTTTCACTGATAAAACGTAAAAGGCTCATTAAATAATCAGATGAACTGAGACAATCACATTCTGAAGCAAATTAAATAATCTTATACTGCTAACTTAAACACACAATACAAGTTACATGGATTAATCTAAATGCAGGTAAACAACGTGGGGTTTTTTTGTTTTTGTTTTTTTAATCCAAATGAGTCTCCGAGCTTACTCGTCTGTGTTCTCGCTTCTTGAAGGCCGATTGTTTTTTAAACAATCTGACTTTCAGTTGTTTGTTCAGTTCTCTGTTCATTCACTTCTTCCATGCAAGGGCGAGATGGCAGCGATATCCAGTTTAGAAATCAGACGGCTGCTCCACTCATTCACTTCTCATACTGTGTACTCCGCCATTACTGCTGGGCTCAGGCAATTACTAAAACCCAGGATGGAACCGGGTGTCACCGGTTTTAGCAACAACTGCAGGGAGGTCACTGCCCGAGCTATATGTCCCATCCCATGTTTTACCAACAACCCTCGGCTCACTCCGGGAGGACTGGTGCAACTGAACTCACTTTCCTTTTAAAAAAATAAATAAAATAAATAAATACTTTCCTTTTCTTGGAGTTTTCTTTAATTGTTGGTACTGCACCCTCTTATAGCCGACGCTCCTCAACAGATCAGGAGTCTCGTATGAGTCTTCAGTAAAATGTGCAGAGCAGAGGAGAGACCACTTCGTAGCCACTAGGGCTGTAACGATACACCCAACTCACGATTCGATTCGTATCGCGATTTTTGACCCACGATTCGATACGCCCACGATTTTTTTTAAAAATGTTTTTAAAGTAGTAAATTTGGCTTATTAACATTTACTTACTTACATTAACTATTTAATAACAAATAATTCAGACCACTGCAGAGAATGAGTAATATGTATGCAAAAATGAACAACTGTATATCCAAAGATTGTTTTATTTCTCAAAATAATACTGTTGAGCCGGAAGCTCTGTTTTTTTCGGTTCTGAAAAAGTCATTTTTCCAAATCGTGTAAATCCGTTAAGATTTCTTTTGGGGGGGGGCTCTCTCACTGTCTCACTCTCATAGGGCCAATGATTTTCTGTGATCGCGGAAAACAGATGGAAATTACGGAATTTTTATGGTGAAACATTGCTCGCGTGTCAAAATCCGCCCAAGCAGACATGCCTTCAGTGTTGCCAGATATTGCTAACGTTTTCCACCCCAAAATATGTTCAAAACCAGCCAAAAAGCACCTAAACCCGCCCAATCTGGCAACACTGCATGCCTTTCCGGTCAAGTGATTGTGATTGGCTTGTGGCACACCTAGCCAGCCAATGAGCTGCTTGTTTACAGATTCGCTCCCCGCGTCGCAACCAGAATGGCGACCGCTTAAAAGAAATGAATGCTCTGCCAGTGGCGAGTGTGGACGTTGCGTGACTCGCAGAAGATTGTCGCAGGTCGGCGAAAAAACGACTTACTAATAGATATAAAAAAAAAAAAGTAATTTAAGTAAGTTTAAAATGTAATTTAAATAAAAAGTAAAGTATTCATAAATTGAAGTTTGGAAGCGCCTCTGTTTTTGGGCTGAGGAGAAGTTTGAAAGGGTGTACCGCGATTCTGCCTTCTTGTATCGCGATACGGATCGTGGCTCTGCGCATCGCGATTTTGATACGCATATCGTTACAGCCCTAGTAGCCGCCCAATGTGCCCATGAACTTCTCGCAAAACGTGTCCAAATCTTTGCAGTTTGAACATTCTTGGACCATGGATGCAACATAAATCCAGCTTCTGTCTTGTTGCTGCACCCGCCAGCAACACATCTACATGGCATGGCGATAAATTAGCTCAAAATGGAGGATCGGCGTTGCAGTCAGCTCTGTGTTTTAGTATAGCGGAAATGGCGATGAGACCGATAGACTTCCTGCTGCGACATTACGGACGTCAAGGTCATTCACTCAGACCGGTACCTATATAAAAATCACTTTAATCGTAAAAATTACAATATTAGATTTATTGTTAACACTTAAAACTATTCCTGTGCCATTCTTGAGGTTTCAAGGCATTTATAAACCAAAGTGAGGCCATGGCTCTGCGTATCCGCTTTAAGGCAGCCATTCAATATTTGGCAATACGACAGGATTCGATTTGGAGGGGGAAAAAAAAAAAAAAAACACATCTCCTTAGACTTGAAGCACTGACAAAGACAGGAGGCTGAACTGAACTAGAGTGAGTAGAGTCGAAGATGTTGAGGTGTTCACTGGAGGTGAAAAAGTTGGACAGGATTAGAAAGGAGTATATTAGAGGGACAGGACATGTAGGACAGCTTGGAGACAGTGAGAGAGGTGAGATTGAGATAGTTTGGACGCGTACAGAGGAGAGATCCAGGGTATACTGGGAGAACAACACTGGAAATGAGTTGCCAGGTAGAAGGAAAAGATGAAGATGAGCTGTACGGATGTGGTGAAGAAGGACATGAGGACAGTTGGCGCTACAGAAGATACGGAGGACAGGAGGAGACGGAGGGACATTATCCCTGAAGGGAACAGACGAAAGATGACATCCTTTCACTCAATCTAAACGTCTACACAGAACTCCATCTATTTCAACTAAGCTGTCCAGAGTTTCTCAAAAGCATCACAGCACAAAGATTATTGTTAAATAGTACAGCGAACATCACAAACTCCCTCTCTCCTAGTTACGATGCTCTTAGCGTTAAGAGGCTTTTGGGAAACCCACCCCTGCTTGTTTCGTCCATCATAGACGCGTTTTCTTTACAGCGGAGCACAAAACACCGAAATGTAGGTGATTTCTGTTTGTTCAAAAACAATATGATTCTGGCTCTGGTTTCCCAAAAGCATCGCAGCACAAAGATTGTCATTAAATGGTAGAGTGAGCAGGACAATGAACGCTCTCTCTCCTAGTTAAGACCCTCTTAGCAATGAGGCTTTTGGGAAACCTACCTCTGGTTTTGAAAACAGAAATCCACAGTTAAAGCACCAACACTCCGTCTAACTCAGTAATCCATGTGTGAAAAAGGAGGCTCTGCAAGATTAATATTTTTCCCCCTATGTGATAAACATTCAGGGAAAATGTGAGCAAAGTGGGATCACTGCGAGCTTTTCGGGTGTGTGGTCTGGTTTAGAGTTAGATCAAAGAGATTTATGAGAAAACAAAGACTGTAATTGTGGAGTTCTTTAAAGTCATGACACTCCAGTTCTCACGGGTGATGTTACTCAGGTGAAATAAGATTCAGTGTGTATGGCCGTGTTCGACTGATTAATGATTCGCTAATTGTTTGAAGAACCGCAGTTTCCCCCTGATTGTAACTCAACACTTCGTGATCATCATTACATGATGAAGAATAAATCCACAGTGAACGTCTAAATATCCAGAACACCATAACGTTATCTAAGTCTTTTAAAAAAAAAAAAAAAGAACCTGACCTGTATTTCCTCATAAGCCTCGTCGATGGTGGTGACCTGGTGCTGCTCGTGTAAAGCAGGCTCATCGCAAAAGAAGCACACCAGGCTCTTGTCGCTGAGGCAGAACAGCTTGACCTTCTCGTGGTCCTTACACGGGTACGTGTTCCTCTGGGCGTTGAGGATGGCGTCAAGCGGGAAGGCAGAGTACCTCTCCACGATGTTGGAGAGCTTGAGGCTGGGCGAGAGCAACGGGTCAGTGAAGGTCCTCCTGCACTCGGGGCAGTCGCGCGTGCCGTGGTGCTCCTGCCTGCTCCAGTGCTCCGTGATGCACTTACGGCAGAAGTAGTGCTCGCAGCCGAAACTCACCGGGTCTTGGTAAATGCTCAGGCAGATGGAACACAGGAGCTCATCCTTCAGACAACACGCCATTTGCATGCGCAGGGAGACGTCAGAAAATGTGACACGCTGAGAGAATGAAGAGCCTGGTGATCCTGAGATTTCTGGATTTAAATAATTTACTGAATTTGTCTTTTGGTGTTTTTTTTCGTCTTTAGTTTTGAATGAAATTCCTCAGTGTTCCTCAGGATTGAGCCTTTAGTTGTTTAAAAAAAAAAAATCTGGTTAGATGACAGGCAGAAAATATTTCATGAATTAAGATTTACAGGATGAGAAAACTATCATAACTTTTATCAAAATTATGAAGCACCATCCTCCTTAAAAGTCTGTAGCAAAATTATTGACACCCCTAAAAAAAGCCCTGCTGCTTTTATTTATATGTATACTGATAATTCCATTTTTAAAAACTCTCTCAGTCTGACAACATATAATTAAAGTCTCAATCTGTCTCATTTTTATCAATGTTCCTTCATCCAGTAAAAAAATAAATAGCCAGACATGGCAGAAACAATTAAGTTCCTCTTACTAATGATTTATCATCATCATTTAACATTTTAAGTCCCTCATGCATCCTTCACCTTCCCTCCGACATTTTTTTTCTTAAGATTTGCTCTTATGCACTGAAATCAAAAGATTTAAATTATTTAACTGTACAATTTATTTTACAAAAGAATAACAAGTTATATTTTTAAACAAGACTTTAAAAAGTGTTCAGGTGGAAATCAATTTCAAATGCAATAAAAAATTGCATTAATATAAAAATGATACTTGTTCATGTTTACATCTCTGCTCGATGTGGTGGTGAGCATTCAGTTACAGAGCATTTTTAACCTTTTAACTTCCTTTAACCTCCGTTTTGTAACCTCTGAACAGATTTCGAATTGTTTTTAGCTATAAATTTACACATTTTTCAATCTTCTAACTCTGCGAAAAATCATTTTTTTTCTCCTCAAAGTCCCAAATCACTCACTCCTTGCTCCATTTTGTAAAACAGGTGCATTTGTTTTTGTCTTCTTCTGAAATCCCAAACGGCTCCTTTATCCCTACAGAAGTATAACATAAGCTTATACTATCGCATGAACTACACATCATTAGGATTATTATTAGGTGTTTGGATTTGACCCAGGTTTCACTTTATTTCTCTCACAAGACAAATATTTGATGATGGGAATCTTAAAAGAAAATAAATGTTTGTTCCACGGAAGGAAGGATGGGTGACATTTCTGTGGAAATAATCTCATGGGGCTCGGTCACAGAACGAGGAAGAGCGTTTCCAAATAATCATCAACTAAAATGATAAAGAAAAACCTGTAGTTTAACGCTCGACAGACAATGTGTATGGACATAAGCTCTTTCCCCTTTCTCTCATATTATATTTCTATTTTATGACTTCTACACTGAGTCAAAACATTATAAAAACATTTTAGAGTTCCAAAGATTTCCCAGCACAAATTTAAATGTTGCAGAAAAAAAAAAAAAAAATTTGCATGTTATGGAAAAAAGTATGTAATGTATCTGAGCAGCATATTCCAAACAAAGAGCACTTTTCAGATGAAAAAAGAAAACATAATGAAGGCTGCTGGGTTTTGGTGCAAAATGAAGAAGTGAGTGTGACAGTCAAAAAGTGTCCAGAAGAACTGGGGCTGGTTCTGGAAGATGCTCAGGAAAACCTACAGATCATTTCCGCATCAAACTGCACTCACTGGACCTCAGACTAATATTGTTATTTTAAAGCAAAGGGTCGTCTCACACCAAATATTGACTTTATTTATGGATTACTGATTACAGTATTTAAATGTTGAAACATTTAATTTCATTACTTTTTAAGCCATTTTTTGGTCTACAGCATTTCTTTACATGTGCCTAAGACTTCTGCACAGGACTTTTGTTTTATATATATATATATATATATATATATATATATATATATATATATAAAAATGTGTGTCTGTTATATATACACACACACAAAATTATTACATTTTCAATCCATCTGTCAACTCCTAAGAGCTTGAGAAGTTTAAATCTAAAGTGTAAATGTGATTTAAAGCGACTGTCACTTCTTCTCCCTTTTGTGGATCTAAAGCTCGCTAACTAATCAGAGTTGCTAGCTTAGCTGGCTAATATGTAAACAGTGCTAGCTCGTACATTCGCTTTAAATTAACCACGCCAGTCAATAACAGCTGTTTCTCTTACTCTGACTCGTCCTGATTCCTCACAGCCTCGAAGACGCTCTTTTCCATGCGTCCAAACAAATAAATATTTATTTTAATTCATTAATTTTTGCCCAACTTTATTTTTCTAGTCGTTAAGCTACAAAGCGCGCGCGCCTCCTCTTCAGCTTCCCTCAGCCCTCAGTGAGTGCGCGAGACCGACTGCAAACGAGCGAAGCACAGCAACGGAGCGATCCATTTGCAGCACAATGAGAGGGGGGTGAGAGGCATGAAACCGGAAGGAAAATCATGAAATATCGCATTTGCGCCTGACAAATTCAAAGTTTATACGTGATCATTTCGCTAAAACTTGTACTTTCTGTCACGAATTAACGTTTCGTTCTGACTTTATGGTCTGAACGCAAAGAGAAATGCATCACCCCTGTGATTCTTCACCCTGTGGTATGGTTCATGCCTTATCATGTTTGGCATAAAAAATTAGACACTCATCCACACCAGAGTTTAAAAAAAAGCTGTTTATTCCCTTCTTTCTTTCTTTTCATTTTTACACTTTTTAATTTGACATAATAATAATAAAACCTGCTATCCCATTTTCACTCTGAAATTCAAGACAAGAAAATAAATTTACATTACATGGTGACTATAATATTAATATAATACTAAAGACACCAAAAACTCATTTTCAGAAACATCAGAGGTTTGTTTGGTGAATAATAATTTGCTAGGATTACCCTCACAGTTGGCACAGTTGGTTAGTGCTGTCGCCTCACAGCAAGAAGGTCCGGGTTCGAGCCCCGTGGCCGGCGAGGGCCTTTCTGTGCGGAGTTTGCATGTTGTCCGCGTGGGTTTCCTCCGGGTGCTCCGGTTTCCCCCACAGTCCAAAGACATGCAGGTTAGGTTAACTGGTGACTCTAAATTGAGCGTAGGTGTGAATGTGAGTGTGAATGGTTGTCTGTGTCTATGTGTCAGCCCTGTGATGACCTGGCGACTTGTCCAGGGTGAACCCCGCCTTTCGCCCGTAGTCAGCTGGGATAGGCTCCAGCTTGCCTGCGACCCTGTAGAACAGGATAAAGCGGCTACAGATAATGAGAATGAGACCCTCACGGTCGCCTCACAGCAAGAAGGTTCCGGGTTCGAGCCCCGGGGCCGGCGAGGGCCTTTCTGTGCAGAGTTTGCATGTTCTCCCCGTGTCCGCGTGGGTTTCCTCCGGGTGCTCCGGTTTCCCCCACAGTCCAAAGACATGCAGGTTAGGTTAACTGGTGACTCTAAGGCTACGTTTACACTAGACCGTATCTGTCTCGTTTTCTTCGCGGATGCACTGTCCGTTTACATTAAACCGCCTGGAAATGCCTGGAAACGGGAATCCGCCAGCGTCCACGTATTCAATCCAGATCGTGTCTGATCCGGTGCTGTGTAAACATTCAAAATACGCGGATACGCTGTGCTGAGCTCTAGCTGGCGTCTCATTGGACAACGTCACTGTGACATCCACCTTCCTGATTCGCTGGCGTTGGTCATGTGACGCGACTGCTGAAAAACGGCGCGGACTTCCACCTTGTATCACCTTTCATTAAAGAGTATAAAAGTATGAAAATACTGCAAATACTGATGCAAATACTGCCCATTGTGTAGTTATGATTGTCTTTAGGCTTGCCATCCTTCCACACTTGCAAGTAGTAAGTGATATGCGCTGGGATCACACACACAGCGGCTCAGTCCCGAATCGTGGCTTGTGCACTTCACTCGCGCGCTGTGTGAGCTGCGCAGGGCCGGAGTGCGCACCCTCCTGAGGGCACTCGCTGTTCAGGGCGGAGTGATTTGGAGCGCAGGATGCCTGCGGAGCCGAGCGTATCCGCGTATTGGCGTTGCTGTGTGCACGGCTAACGGTTTTAGTGTAAACGCGAATCGTTTTAAGAACATTAATCTGATGATCTGCTGATTCAACGTAATGTAAACGTAGCCTAAATTGAGCGTAGGTGTGAATGTGATTGTGAATGGTTGTCTGTGTCTATGTGTCAGCCCTGTGATGACCTGGCGACTTGTCCAGGGTGTACCCTGTCTTTCCCCCGTAGTCAGCTGGGATAGGCTCCAGCTCGCCTGCGACCCTGTAGAACAGGATAAAGCGGCTACAGATAATGAGAATGAGACCCTCACGGTCGCCTCACAGCAAGAAGGTTCTGGGTTCAAACCCAACGGCCGGTGAGGGCCTTTCTGTGCGGAGTTTGCATGTTCTCCCTGTGTCTGCGTGGGTTTCCTCCGGGTGCTCCGGTTTCCCCCACAGTCCAAAGACATGCAGGTTAGGTTAATATGGGATGGCCTTGGGCTGAGGTGCCCTAACTCCCAACTGCTCCCCGGGCTGCCCACTGCTCTGGGTATGTGTATGTGCTCATTGCTCACGTGTGTGTTCAATACTTGAGATGGGTTAAATGCAGAGAGGAAATTTCACAAGTATGTGATGAATAAAGTTGTGCTTTCTTTTTTCTTTCTTTCCTCATCAGTGAATCTATATGAATATGCAAATTAGACACGCCCACAAACACAATCAGTGTCCACCCTTCCTTCCCACTAGTTCATTTGCATATTAGAAAACCATAGGCTCTTTTAGTCACGGGGCAGCATGGTGGTGTAGTGGTTAGCGCCATCGCCTCACAGCAAGAAGGTTCTGGGTTCAAACCCAGTGGCCGGCAAGGGCCTTTCTGTGTGGAGTTTGCATGTTCTCCCTGTGTCTGTGTGGGGTTTCCCCCAAGTAAGGTAATTAACCTCTGGTGCTCTCGTGTGGCTGCTCACTGCTGTGCGTGTGTTCATTGCTTCAGATGGGTTAAATGCAGAGGATGAATTTCACTGTGCTTGAAGTGTGCATGTGACAAATAAAGGTTTCTTCTAGTTTGTGATGTAATATACAGTACTTTACCTCAGAAGTGGGAAATCAGTAACACATAATTCTGTCATTTTTTTAATCTCCATGTGCCTGAGTTCCAAAGTGGGATAAAAACATGGCTGCCTCCATGATACTGTTTACTGAGCAACACGCTAGCAGTGATGAGTGATGTATATTTTCTTCCTCAGCCAGTGTTATAGCTTTAACAAGCCATGGCCTAATGGTTAGAGAAGCAGCTTTGGGACCAAAAGGTCCCTGGTTTGATTCCCTGGACCAGCAGTTATAGCTGAAGTGCCCTTGAGCAAGGCACCTAACCCCCAACTGCTCTCCAGGCTGCTCTGTTCTGGGTATGTTGTACATCATTCTGGATAAGAACATCTGCTAAATGTCTCATTCATCTCATTATCTCTAGCCGCTTTATCCTTCTACAGGGTCGCAGGCAAGCTGGAGCCTATCCCAGCTGACTACGGGCGAAAGGCGGGGTTCACCCTGGACAAGTCGCCAGGTCATCACAGGGCTGACACATAGACACAGACAACCATTCACACTCACATTCACACCTACGGTCAATTTAGAGTCACCAGTTAACCTAACCTGCATGCCTTTGGACTGTGGGGGAAACCGGAGCACCCGGAGGAAACCCACGCGGACACGGGGAGAACATGCAAACTCCGCACAGAAAGGCCCTCGCCGGCCCCGCGGCTTGAACCCAGGACCTTCTTGCTGTGAGGCGACAGCGCTAACCACTACACCACCGTGCCGCCCTCTGCTAAATGTCTGTAATGTAATGTAATGTAATGTAATAAATATGTTTGCATGTAGATTGATCTAAAGCAGATACTCATTTAAAGGTAAAAAAGTGGTAGGTTGATCTGATGTCACTTCCTGAACTCAGAGTTGAGGAGACCATCCCGAGGTCCTGAGTAGGAATTCTGTGTTTTTTTCTTTTGCGTTTCCTTTTCAGAAGTCGCTTGACCTTTAGTTGACCTTTAGCAGCGTTCATTTTTAACTGTAGATTTCTATAACTTGAAAAATTCTGTAACGTTTTTTGAAACGTTTTGCCCTTTGACTGGTTTGCATGCTTAAATCTGTTTCCCTTAAGGGACGTAAGCATAAATTTTACAGTGATGTTGCATTTGGTTTTGTCATTGTCACAGAGACGTGAAATTAAACAACAAGAGCCATTTTGTTCTTGGAAGGTAAATCACACATAAAAAGAGCGACGTGTCTGGAGAGAAAATACGTGGAATAATTTAGATCCTTGTACGTAAATGTAACACGATTATTTTCCACTTCAGCATATTTTAGTCTATTTTATTACTAATTACCGTCAAGTGAAAGCACCAAGCGTGTGCATTAGTTTTAATTTCATCTGCTCAAAGTCAAACTCCTAAGTAAGATAATGGGTTTGTTCTAATGGTTGGTTTTTTTTGTTTTTTTTTCCCATGATGAGATAAAAATGTAATGGACCACTTACACAGGGTCTAAAATTAAAATGTTGCTGCGGTTAGAAGCATCCTGAATACACTTTGACTTTTAGAAGCGTTGCATTATAAAGTATGATTAAAAGCAGCCTGAACATACAGCAGCTCTGCAGTTGTGTAAGTCCAGGGCATGCTTTTGAAAAATAAATAAATAATAAAGACAAACTAGATAGAACTCGACGCCAACGGCGTCAATGGGGACGCCTCTGCCCGGTAGACTACACGCCTTATTAAGTTGTGATTTGGGGATGGACACTTGACCTCACAGTAATCTTGACCTGGTGAAATTACTTGTATCAGCCTTGGAGATATTGTGTTCACAAGGTTTTCGGACAGACATTTGACCTCACAGTGACCTTGACCTTAGACCTTTTGATCTCAAAACCTAATCAGTTTATCTTTGTCCCCAAATGCACAAATGGTGAAAGTTTGGTGAAATTCCTTTCATTCGCCTTGGAGATATTGTGTTCACAAGGTTTTCGGACAGACATTTGACCTCACAGTGACCTTGACCTTAGACCTTTTGATCTCAAAATCTAATCAGTTCATGTTTGTCCCAAAGTGCACAAATGGTGAAAGTTTGGTGAAATTCCTTTCATTAGCCTTTGAGATATTGCGCTCACAAGGTTTCGGGACGGACACATACACGGACGCACGCACGGACGGACAGACGGACAACCTGAAAACATAATGCCTCCTGCACCTTATGGTGGCGGAGGCATAAAAAACAACAACAAAAAAATCTGTGATGTTCAAGGCATAAACTGGGGCACGGCGATGCCTTCCAAGCGGCCTTGCTCCATTTTCACACCAAGATTTATTTTAACCAGCTTGGACGAGATTGCTTACAGGACAGGTCAGAAGAGCTGCTGATGCAAACGATTTTCCTCAGAGATGACCTTAAATAACATCTGGCAGAGTGTTAGATGTAAATAAAAAATTCACACCATTAAACCCAACTTTTTCACTTTCATCCAACTTAAAACTGTACAGTTTATATGTGGTTAAGAATATTGAGGTACTGAGACTGGAAATTTCTGCAACCCACCACCTTGAGTGTAGTGGTGGGTTTCGCTCTGACTGAATCACTGGCATTTAAACAAGATATCAGCGTATGAAGGAAATGAGAATGGTCCTAAAAGTGCAGATGATGCAAATCCAAAATCGTAGCTTTTTTGACTAAATGCTTTAGCAGTGACAGAGCTGTTAAAGCACTTTCAGTTTCAATGAAGATTTTAATCTGTGGTTAAATCTGTGAACTTCAGGGGTCTGTGGGGGGAAACTTAACCACTACCTGTTTCTGTATTTGTATCCGTTTAGAGCTTCAAATACTGTATCTGCGTCTGGTTGTGAACCAGAAGAGGGCATGGTCTGAACTTTTTTTTTTCTTAAATTAAATGTAAACCCTAACTCCCTGCCCCTGGAAACTCCGTTTGTATAAAAATATGACAGATCTTAGTGGAAGAGACACTGCGGTGGCACCATATTCCAGATAAGTTCAAGAACCTTATTCTTGACTACTACAATGGCTTCAGTATGAGGGTTTCTTCAGGGGCCATAACATCGGACTGGCATAAGATCGAGAAGGGAATCATTACAGGGTGTACTATCTCAGTGATTCTTTTTGCACTAGCCATGAATATGCTGGTAAAGTCAGCCGAGTTTCAGTGCAGAGGGCCCCTCTCCAAGTCAGGCATCAGACAGCCACCAATTAGGGCCTTCATGGATGACCTGACTGTAACTACACCACACGTGCCAGGGAGCAGGTGGATCTTGAAGGGTTTGGAGGAAGTGTTCACCTGGGCCCGAATGACCTTTAAGCCACAAAAATCCAGATGCCTTGTGCTGAATAAGGGGAAGGTCATGGACAAGTTCCAGTTTATGCTGGGCGGTGCCCAGATTCCACCCATCACAGAGAAACCCGTGAAGAGCCTGGGGAAGGTTTTTGACTGCAGCCTGAGAGACACCGCAGCCATTAAATCAACCAACCAAGAGTTGGAAGCATGGTTGACCGCAGTGGACAAATCGGGCCTACCAGGCAAGTTCAAGGCTTGGATTTACCAACATGGCATCCTTCCAAGGATTCTGTGGCCCCTCATGATCTATGTGGTTCCAATTTCTACGATCGAGAGCTTTGAGAGGAGAGTCAGCAGGTTCCTGCGGAAGTGGTTAGGCCTTCCTTGGAGTCTGAGCAGCATTGCTCTGTATGGCCATAACAACATGCTGAAACTCCCAACTAGCAGCCTGTTGGAAGAGTTTAAAGTGAGCCGTACAAGGGAGGTGTTGCAGTACCGAGAGTCAAAGGACCCAAAGGTCTCTCAGGCCGGTATTGAAGTTAGGACGAGGCGGAAGTGGAGAGCTGCGGATGCTGTGGAGGTGGCTGAATCACGGCTACGATACAGGACACTGGTCGGGACAGTGGCTCGAGGTAGATAAGGCCTTGGCAGCAATGTAACACCTCGCTTCGACCAGGTAAAGGGAGAGGACTGGTTCAGGAAGAGGTGCGGGCACTCATCGAAAAGGAACGAGCCAGCAAGGTGGTGGGGATGCGGCAGCAGGGAGCCTGGACATGATTGGAGCATGCACTAGACTGTAAAGTCTCCTGGAATGAGCTGTGGAGAGCAGAGCCCCAGCACATTCGGTTCCTAATCCAGGCTGTCTATGATGTGTTACCAAGCCCATCAAACCTGTTCAGCTGGGGGAAGGTAGAGTCACCAGCCTGTGCCCTGTGCCAGAAAAGGGGGACACTGGAGCACTTCCTTAGCAGCTGCCCAAGAGCTTTGTGCGAGGGATGCTACTGCTGGCACCATGACCAAGTGCTAATGGCGATTGTGAATACCATCTGCAACGGAATCAACCAGTGCAAGCACCTCCGCCCTGCAAAGCAGACCATCGCTTTTGTGAGAGCCGGGGAGAAACCACTAGCTGTGGCCAGGACCAAGTATTCTGGTTTGTTGGCAACAGCTCAAGACTGGGAGTTGAGAGCTGACTTGGGAAGGCAACTTAAGTTCCCGGAAAAGGTAGCCACAACAACGCTAAGACCAGATCTAGCCCTCACCTCAGAAACCATCAAACAGGTGGTCCTCTTGGAGCTCACTGTCCCATGGGAGGAGCGCATTGAGGAAGCTAATGAGAGGAAGAGAGCTAAGTATGCTCAACTAGTGGAGGAGTGCCGTCGCAATGGGTGGGGGACAAGATGTGAACCCATTGCGGTTGGATGTAGAGGGTTTGCAGGTCAGTCCCTCTGTAGGGCTTATAACATGCTGGGCATCACAGGGGCAAGGAGGCAAAGGGCCATAAAGGAAGCCACTGAGGCAGCTGAAGTTGCCTCACGGTGGCTGTGGATCAAAAGAGAAGATTTGTGGGCAGGGTAGCGCTACCTGGACACAAGCTGGGGCTTGATCACCCCTGGCTGGGTCGCCTGGGTGAGAGTGTATGATGTTTGAAAGACCCGAAACACTCGAAGACCCCAGGTAACATCACTGAAGATGTGTCCAGGTTGCATCACTTGTTGATGTATGTTATAAGCTAAGTAAGATAAGAAGAAGAAGGTCAGACTACTAGAGCAAGCCACAGAAAAGAAATGAATAGCAGGTGTCCAACATTCTCAGAAAATAAAGTATATTATTGTACCTTTAGGAGTACAGCAGCTTGTCACTGGATCAGTTCCTTCTCTAAGGTACTTATTTGCAACCTTTATATACTCCTTGTGGACGTGTGTATCTTTTTAGCTCTACTAAGGTACACATAGTTACCGTAAGGACCAATAATGAGCCTTAGGGGATACATTAGTATAGATTGTACCTTGGGGGACAGAAATGGACTCCTACTGTACCTCTGTTTCTGACAGTGTATGTGTCTGTGTTTAGAACACGTTAGCTATTCGTTGTGAATATCCATCCATCCATCCGTCCATTATCTGTAGCCTCTTTATCCTGTTCTACAGGGTCGCAGGCAAGCTGGAGCCTATCCCAGCTGACTACGGGCGAAAGGTGGGGTACACCCTGGACAAGTCGCCAGGTCATCACAGGGCTGACACATAGACACAGACAACCATTCACACTCACATTCACACCTACGGTCAATTTAGAGTCACCAGTTAACCTAACCTGCATGTCTTTGGACTGTGGGGGAAACCGGAGCACCCGGAGGAAACCCACGTGGACACGGGGAGAACATGCAAACTCCGCACAGAAAGGCCCTCGCCGGCCACGGGGCTCGAACCCAGGACCTTCTTGCTGTGAGGTGACAGTGCTAACCACTACACCACCGTGCCGCCCTCATTGTGAATAATACATTCATATTCACTTGCATCCTGAGTAGACAGAGAGTTTTATGATGGTATCTGTGCGTTAGGTCACTATCAGCTACAATCAAAGTAGTTATTACGGTTATTAGCTCATCCAGCCGACAGGTGATGAGTTTATGCCATCATGTGTTGTCCGGCATCCGTCCGGCATTGTCCACATTTCACGAAAATCGCTTCTTTCTCAATTCTTCACTGATTTTTATTCTTTTTGGCAGGAAGGTAGGTCTGCCTGGCGTGAATATGGCATCTACCCAAATTTGCATAATTGCAATTAATAATGCAGATATGGAGTAATTAATCAATCCCTAATGAGCAGTTTCCACACAAATCGCTTCTTCTCCCTCAATTCTTCACCGATTTTGATTCTTTCTGGCATGAAGGTAGGGGAACCTAGGGTGCATAGAACTTCTACCCAGATTTGCTATACAAAGATTGATATCCAAAGATATGCAGTTAGGTTGACGTGGGGCGGCCTTGGGCTGAGGTGCCCTTGAGCAAGGTACCTGACCCCTGACTGCTCCCCGGGCGCTCTAGTGTGGCTGCCCACTGCTCTGAGTGCATGTGTTCATTGCTTCAGATGGATTAAATGCAGAGGATGAATTTCACTGTGCTTGAAGTGTGCATGTGACAAATAAAGGTTTCTTCTTCTTCTTCTTCTTCTTGCTTCATTACAATTATTAATGAAGTTATGGACTAATTAAGCCTTAATGTCTTGCAGTTCAACAAAAATCATTTCTTCTCGGTCAATTCCTCGCCGTTTTGGATTCTTTCTGGCAAATAGGTCGGTATTCCTAGGGTGGATATTGCTTCTATATATACAGAGGTGCTTGAAAGTTTGTGAACCCTTTAGAATTTTCTATATTTGTGCATAAATATGATCTAAAACATCGTCAGATTTTCACACAAGTCCTAAATGTAGATAAAGAGAACCCGGTTAAACAAATGAGACAAAAATATTATACTTGGGCATTTATTTATTGAGGAAAATGATCCAATATTACATATCTGTGAGTGGCAAAAGTATGTGAACCTTTGCTTTCAGTATCTGGTGTGACCCCCTTGTGCAGCAATAACTGCAACTAAATGTTTGCGGTAACTGTTGATCAGTCCTGCACACCGGCTTGGAGGAATTTTAGCCCGTTCCTCCATACAGAACAGCTTCAACTCTGGGATGTTGGTGGGTTTCCTCACATGAACTGCTCGCTTCAGGTCCTTCCACAACATTTCCATTGGATTAAGGTCAGGACTTTGACTTGGCCATTCCAAAACATTCACTTTATTCTTCTTTAACCATTCTTTGGTAGAACGACTTGTGTGCTTAGGGCCGTTGTCTTGCTGCATGACCCACCTTCTCTTGAGATTCAGTTAATGGACAGATGTCCTGACATTTTCCTTTAGAATTCGCTGGTATAATTCAGAATTCATTGTTCCATCAATGATGGCAAGCCGTCCTGGCCCAGATGCAGCAAAACAGGCCCAAACCATGATACTACCATCACCATGTTTCACAGATGGGATAAGGTTCTTATGCTGGAATGCAGTGTTTTCCTTTCTCCAAACATAACGCTTCTCATTTAATCTAAAAAGTTCTATTTTGGTCTCATCCGTCCACAAAACATTTTTCCAATAGCCTTCTGGCTTGTCCACGTGATCTTTAGCAAACTGCAGATGAGCAGCAATGTTCTTTTTGGAGAGCAGTGGCTTTCTCCTTGCAGCCCTGCCATGCACACCATTTGTTGTTCAGTGTTCTCCTGATGGTGGACTCATGAACATTAACATTAGCCAATGTGAGAGAGGCCTTCAGTTGCTTAGAAGTTACCCTGGGGTCCTGTGTGACCTCGCTATTACACGCCTTGCTCTTGGAGTGATCTTTGTTGGTCTACCACTCCTGGGGAGGGTAACAATGGTCTTGAATTTCCTCCATTTGTACACAATCTGTTTGACTGTGGATTGGTGGAGTCCAAACTCTTTAGAGATGGTTTTGTAACCTTTTCCAGCCTGATGAGCATCAACAACGCTTTTTCTGAGGTCCTCAGAAATCTCCTTTGTTCATGCCATGATACACTTCCACAAACATGTGTTGTGAAGATCAGACTTTGATAGATCCCTGTTCTTTAAATAAAACAGGGTGCCCACTCACACCTGATTGTCATCCCATTGATTTGAAAACACCTGACTCTAATTTCACCTTCAAATTAATGGCTAATCCTAGAGGTTCACATACTTTTGCCACTCACAGATCTGTAATATTGGATCATTTTCCTCAATAAATAAATGACCAAGTATAATATTTTTGTCTCATTTGTTTAACTGGGTTCTCTTTATCTACTTTTAGGACTTGTGTGAAAATCTGATGATGTTTTAGGTCATATTTATGCAGAAATATAGAAAATTCTAAAGGGTTCACAAACTTTTAAGCACCACTGTAGCTTGTATATAGTGTATATAGCTTCCAACATTTATTGCGCAAGGTGGCCCACTTTAGATCGTTCCTTCTGGACTAGACGGGGCCGGAGTGAGGGACGCCATCATTAATGGTCTCGTTTTCGAGCTATTACTTAGTTTCAGTTGAATTTGCATGCTATTATTTGCAGGACATTCAAGCTAAATTAAGGTTTGGTCTTAAAAACAACATGTTCATATTTTAATAGTGAAACAATCGATCAAATATACACTCACTGGCCACTTTAATAGGAATACCTGCACACTCATGATTTTTCCAGTCAGCTAATTATGTCACAGGAGTGCAGTGCAGACATACACATTAAGAGCTTCAGTTCATGCTCACATCAGACAGACATTGAATGTGGCATGGTTGTTGGTGCTGGTTTCAATTTCAGAAACTGCTGAAGTTCTGGGATTTTCACACACACACATCTCTAGAGTTGACACTGAAGGGTGCAGGAAAAAAACCACCCAGTGAGAGGTCAGAGGAGAACAGCCAGACTGTTTTGAGCTGACAAGAAGTCTACAGTAATTCCAAATAAGCACTCTTTGCAACCATGGAGAGTTGAAAAGCATCTCAAAGCTCACAACAAACCAGATCTCGAGGTGGATGGACTACAACAGCAGAAGACCACATCTGGTTCCACTCCTCTGCTGTCAGCCAAGACAGAGGATCTGAGGCTATCATGGGCACAGAGTCACCTAAACTGGACAGCTGAGAACTGGACATCAGGAGTTTCTGAAGTACTCAAATGATGCCACGGTTCCTGAGATCACGTTTCGTCATCCTGGATCTGCATGATTATTCATTATGGTGCTGCCACATGATTGGCTGATCAGATCATTCTCCAGTGAGTGTTTTTCTAAATGTGATATGTGAAAAGAGCTAATGACAAACTGGTTTTAGGTCTGACTCAATAGAAAAGGAAACCTGCTGATGGTATTCAGGTTGAACATGGATTCCAATTTTGTAGATAAAATGAAAGTAAATATGTAAATTGTATTTTCACCCAGAAATGTTTAATAATAAATTTTTTTTATTTTATTTAGAAAGTTAGAAACATACATTTTAGCACTGTCCAATTTATAAGTTTGTGGGTTTTTATGGAAGGTTCAGGAATACAAATCTCTACAACCACCAGAGTAAATAAACATAACGGTGTATAGTGCTGATATGTGAAGATCTGGATTGTGATCATAAAATGAATCTGTGCTACAATAAAAAGTGGGTGGTTTCTTTTTACAAAACGTTTCACAACTTCTGATTTCAGTCATTCTGGGTGATGGTGGTTTTCATTTCAGTGTCTTACCTAAACAAAGTGCTGACTTACAACTGTTAGATTCCTGTCATTGCACACAAACCAATCATTTCCTACAAACCGTTTTAAGTTTTTTTGTGATTACTCAGAAACTTCCGTTTTGCAGCACTGCAGTTCAGGGAAAGGTGTGCAAATTCTCAACAAAACACAACTGACACGTGTGTGAGTCTTGCTGAAGCATGCACATGGTTCTACAACTGGTTCTGCAGTTATTAGATTAACCAAACTAACCAAACGCATGATAATAAGACTGATGCAAATGCTTACTTTAGTGATGTGCACATCTAATGTGTCTGGGCTGATTTAACAATTATTTACATTTACAATGCAAAGTATTATTATTTTTGTTAAATAGAAAGAATACAACCATTTCAGCCATGGTTAGATATATCAACTCAAATCATCACTCTTTACAACCGTGGTGAGCAGAAAAGCATCTCAGCATACAACAGAAGAACACTACATCAGGTTCCACTCCTGCAACCAAGAACAGGGATCTTAGAACCAAGAACAAGCTCCTATTAAAGTGGCTGGTGAGTGTGTGCGCGTATGTTCACTAATGTAACAGGCTTGTAAGAAACACCAGATAGCATCAATAAGCGCCGAGGTTTCTCATGTACTCATGCAATGTTTCTAAATGATGCAAAGGATGTAAAAAGTTATGGGCTGTAATTATTTCCAGCAGCAGTGTGTGTGACATTCTTTTTGACGACGGCATGAAAATAAATTTACGGAGATGACTTGTTAAACAAGGTTTAAATAAATAAATTTAAAAAAGCCATACAGGACACAGCTGAAATGACAGAAAGGAAAGACGAAGTTTTAACATTCATTCATTCATTCATTCATTCATTCATCACATATATATACACAAAATCTGTATAAAATGTACACATAGATGCATATAAAAATAACTTTTCCTTTTTTTAACCCCTTAAAGTAACAGCTTACGCTTCAGTTATTTATTTTACAGTGTATTACTTATTAACTGCTCCAAATGTAGATTCAACCTAATAGAAATGATGTGTATGTGGAGTTTAAGGGGTTAAAATTTTCATATTTGCATTATGAATGATGAAATTAGCTAATTACAAAAGCTAGATACACATTATGCAAGCAAGATGACATTCTGTTAAAAAAAAAACCCTTGGGATCCATAAAGTACAAACCCACCTATACATTCTGCAATGAAGGCTTTTTCCCCCGAATGACCACTGGGAGGCGTCAGTGATCTACATTTCTTATTTCCAAAAATTTCTTATTTATATCCAGTGCAAGACCACAATACTTCCTCAGAGCAAATGTGTGGGTAAAGTGCAACTCGCCTACTTGTTATTTGACATTTGCCATTCAAAGAAGAAACGCGTTCAATTTTCTTTTCAATTCTGTCAAGGTTATATATTCAGGACAACATTGTCATTTTAAAGCGTTCATGTTTCCAAAAAGGAAGGTGTCTGGACCACTCAAGCCATCCTTAGCTTAACCTGACAGTTCTGATGTTGGCTCAAAGACTTCTCCAAGTCCAAGTCCATTTGGCTTTTTTCCCCTCAATGAAGAGAAAACCACAAGGTTTTCACTCATCCGTCTTCTGTAAGCTCGGAGATCATGGTGCCTATGTGAGGAGGGAATACACTCTGAATGGGACGCCAGGCCAACGTGGAGCACTACATGTATAATTTCATACACTTGAGCAGAAGCAGTAAACCCACCCACGTGTTTCTGGAGGGTGGGAGGAAACCTGAGAACCTGTGGGAAACCCATGGGGGATCAATCAAATACTGTGCTCAAGCGCTATCACGATATAAAAACAGCTTTTTCCTTTCCGCTTCAGGGGCGTTCGGTCCATTGTACAAAGAAGCCACAGTGCAGAAACTTTCTCTGCATTGAATTATTATTTTTTGCATCATAAAATGTAAGAGCCTATCAAGTTACAACATGCAAATGAACCCTGGCAGGCTTTTACCTTCTTCCTCTACACTGCCCTCAGGCAAATTTCATTCCAGGGGGGTTTTCCCTTCCCTTTAGCCCCCCTTGTCTACTTTGTGTCCTTGCATTCGGTGACGTGTATGAGGGGAAGTGTGTTGGTGGACGTGTGTGGGGTTTTAATTTGCATATTCATAAATGTGTTTTGATGGTAACTGCGTGAGTGGGGTTTGCGCCTTTTCTGTTATCTAGTGGACTCTCAAACAGGGTTTGTGTGTGTGAAATAAAATCTACACATGACTAGCGATGCTTGGATGATGAGCCACTACAGCACCAAACTCCACCACCACACACACACACGCGCGCGAGCGCGCACACACACACTCAGCCTGAGATTAAACGTTCACTGCTAACATGCAAGACCAGCCAGTGGATTTCCCCATCGTCTTCAGTATTTAGTCATCCCAGTCTCTTGCACTGACTGCATCGCGTCTTTGCTGTCCTCTTGCTCACAGGACACGCAATGCTCTTCTTCTTGAGAAATAGGAAACTCAGGCTCTAGCACTTGCACACAGGGGCTAACGGGAATGGAGCAGGGGATTGTGGGTGGGGGTGGGTTCATCTGGCAATTTAACGTGATGTTAAGGTTAACAATGGGGCTGGAGACGATGGGCGGATCGACATGGAGGCAGTCCTGACTCACTCCTGTGCCCTGGCTGTGGCTGTCAGAGGATGATGACGTGGACGGGTCACTGCTGCTATCCGCTAACAGCCCGTGGTGTTCTGTCGGACTGATGAGATGGACCGAGTTTGAACACTGTCCTACCTAAAAACAAGAGAGATGAATAAGAATGTAAGCCGCTGGACTGTTAAGGCCTCAGCGTACTAATACTTAACACGGAAGCAATGCTAAACACCTTTGTGACCTTGTAAGCTTTCTGCACGAGTGCTCTAGTACTGCACGTGGCTTCTACAATGTTCACACCTACAGGAACAAGACGCGATGATGTTTCTCAACGTCATCCATTTTTAAAAGTACACAATTTGTTCGTAATGACCAGTTCCAGGCTTGGTCACATTCATCCACAGAGCTTATTCAGCTGTCATGTGCACAACACACTGAACAAAGCTTCTGTTCTTCTCCACAATCACTGCGCATCATTCGTGGAAGCCAATCAAAGTATGCTAAGGCATTTAGAAATGGGGATCATCTACAGGGTGTCCAAAAAAGTCAAGGAACCAAAAGAGATTAAACTACATGTTGTGTTTATTAATTTTACAACATACTGTTTGCTCTACATGTTCACCCTTAGGGCCTGGTCCCAGAATACCGATAACTATAGCTATTCCTATAACTCCAGCTCGGACTCTCCCTCTGCCTGGATTTAGTTCCAGTCTGGAGCAGAAACACCACAACTATAATCCCCACTATACGAGTAATATCGCTTGGTCCTGACACTCAGAGAAATAAACGCATACAACTTAGGAATAGTCATGGAAATTTTTTCCAAGTAGTTGCACATTATTCCGGGTCATACTGTACAGCTTGGAATGAAAAACAACCCATGCACACACTCCAGTGGTTGATATAATACAGATAGGTCACGGATTATGTAAATATAATACAAAACGGAGTGGTTACGGATTTTAATACGGATGCATCACGGACGCTAATAATTTATGGATCGGTCACAGACGTTTCAGTATATTACAGACTGGTTACTGATTTCATACAGATGATGCATCGCAGATAAAACATTAAGAAGTCTAAAACAATTAAATGTTTGGACTGCTGAAGTTCATAATTAAAATATCTTACCTGCATTTATATGGTTACTTTATTAATTTACTATCGATATTTCATGGAAAATCACATATCCGCGAATAAAAGATCCGTGCTTTGTATTATATTTTTTATTTTCCATGACACAACAAGGATGTACAAAGATGCCCGAGGCAAAATAGGACGTGCTCTGACAACGTCACATGGAAACAATGACCTGATTGGTCAGATGTTTTATCAGATCAGGTCCGGGCCTGAAAAAAAATTGCTCCAGAAGTAATCTCACCAATACGGATAAACCCAGGCCTGGGGTACAAGGATCGTTATCGGTCTGGTGTGAGCACCAACCACATAAACTGCAGGGAACTGATTTATTTATAGTTATCGTTATTGTGGGACTGGGCCTTGACGCTTTAAATGTTTTCTCAGTCATTGTGTCGTGTTTCGCTCCCACCGTTTCCAGACATTTCAGACACCCAGAATAATATCCGTCCATTCAGATACTTACTTCAACGGCATCACGGATCGCAGGTTTGCCTAGACCTGCAAAGGAAAGGGTGGGGAGGAAAAGATTAGAACAATCATCTTTATAAAACAAACAAACAATCTTACAATTTTATAATTTATTTAAATTCATTTGTATGAACAGACCGGCTAAAATACAAAAATTGCAAATTCTTCAAAGAGCTGAAAATCTTACGTGTGTTCATACGGAACACATAAAATCTAAAAGCCAATCACGCTCCAATATATAAACGCTGGCCATGGAACACCAAACAACATAGCATCCACATGGCTCTACATGGCTCAGGAAACACAGTTTATATTACATCAGGGTCAGTAAGTATGATAAGAGATTATGATTCGAGCTTAAAAAAACAAACAAAAAAAACTGTCAGTGCTGTATTTTGATCTATGGTGATTCTGATATAGCACACAGACAAAATCTTGCACACATTACCTTTCCTGTGACAAATACAGAAACCTACTATCAGCAAAACCACCAGCGCCGTAACGACAAGCAGACCTGATGGTGCAAGATTGGGAGATAGAGAACAAGAAGGGGAACAACAGAGAACACAGCCAGAACGGAAGTGAAGAAGGAAATATCATATAGGGCAAGGAAGGGAGGGACAAAAAAAAAGAGAAAGATTTTAACACCATTGCATGCTGAGCGTGGCAGGAAGCGGCCTGCCGAACACATTAAAAAGTACAATAACTGCCAAATCAAACACAATCTGCATCCTGAGAAATGCAGAGAACAGTCTATCTTCAGGAATCAGCTTTTATCTTGGAACATTATTATACAAATTCTTGCCACGTACCGATCCATAATCCAATGTACAGGTTGTCAAGACTGGGTGGTGAAACTACAGAGGATATGCACATTGATGTGCTTTGAAGAACCGAGGTTGAAGGCTTCGTAGGAGGCTCCGTTGGTGAAGAACTAGCCTTGGCCCTAGTGGTCCAGGGACGAGTGGTAACAAGACTCGGGGTTGTGCTCGGAATCGGACTACACACCGTGTCTGTTTTGTCAGTGCCCGGAATCAGCACATGCCTTCCCTGTAATTCACACCTGAAAACAAAAAGCCCTCTTCATTAAAGGTGTTCAAAATGCATTGGAAGTGATTAAAAGTGCCAAATAAGTGCCGTAAATTCATTCGGAGAGAAAAATGTCTCCTTATACAGCACATACTAATAGAAAAACAACTATGAGCTACATTCAGGAAAGCTCAGCGTGAAAAACGAGTCAGCTAATGAGTTTTCATTGACGAGGGTACACAAAACGGTTATTCGGACGATTTAAGAGTTCTACTTCGAACCTTATTTGAAAGGAAAACCAAATAAAATTAATAGTAAATAAATAGTTATTCCTGCTTTACTTATTTGCAGTTGATATAAATTTTAAGGCTGACAAGATCTGACAGAAAGCTAGCCCACGTTTGCTTATTATACCATATAAAGCATTAGCCATAGTCAGTCACTATCAACCTGATTGTAAACTAATTAAACCTACATTTGCTAGCAAGCTAACTAACATCAGGCTAACTAAAGCCAGCTGCCAAGTTTGCCAGCAATAGAGCACAAACTGCCTATTGTTTCGTATTAAGTGTTAGTCATGCTCGCTAGCAAGCTAGCTAAAATTAAGCTAACTAACACTAGCAGCCAATTCACTAGCAAACTTGTTAAATGTAGGCTCTTGTTTTGTGTTCAATGTTAGCTGAGCTCGCTATCAAGCTAGCTTATGTTAGGTTAACTATTATATTTTGTACTTAAATCCAGAAAAAGAAAAGGAACAAGAAAGCTATAGGAACCTAGTTAGCAAGCTAAGAAACATTTGGTTAACTGTATATATCACTGAAACCAGTAACCAGTTTGCTAGCAAGCTAGCTAACATTAGGCTTTAATATTGTAGACAGTAACCAAGTTTGTTAGCATGCTAGCTAACACCTGACTAACTGTTAGGTGATTAAAACGATTAGCCAGATGACCTTTGTGTTCCAGAAGGGGATGGAGGATTATAGGGGAAACTGGCACTGATTAACTTGTGTGCAATTATTTTATAGTTTTATTATCACTCGAGTACCAAAGGCTCTGCTTAACTGTCAGTGTAAGATAAAATGATATATAAGTAAAGTTTATTATAATCACCGAGTGTGTGGCTGGCATGGCCGCATACTGGTTTCATTAGAGAATGTTCCTGAAGGACAATTACCACACTTGACGTTTTCTGTAGATGTTCCTGCAAAAGACGTGCAAATACATCCAAATAGTCTTACAAATCATGATGCAGTGGTAGAATAGGAAAATAATCAACAGCAAGCTTTGACACTGGAGACTCTTTCCACACTGCAAAAAATAAAAATCTTAGGAAGTTTATTTGTCTATTTTCAAGTCAAAACATCTCGCCACCCTTATTATAAGACATAATTGCCCAACAAGCAAAACCTCATTTAGCTAGAAAGGCTAGTTTTTAGACAGTCCATCTTGAAAATCTTATATAGACAAAACGTCTTGAAAAAGTCTTATTTGGAGCACCTTTGAAAATAAAACAAGGTTTTTTTTAAACAAGTAAGTACATTTTGGACATTTGTCAAATGCGGTTCATCTTGTTTCAAGAAAAAAAAAACAAAGTATGCTTGTTTTGGGAATAAATGAACTTTACTGAAATCTTTGAATCTTTCATTACAATTCAACTCCACCTTGCATATCCTTAGGCCCTGTTTACATTATTTCGAATCAGCGGATCATCAGATTAACGTTTTTAAAACGATTCGCGTACACACACAAAATTTCTGTGCCCGCAACAAAACCGTTCCCCGTGCACACAGCAACGCCAATACACGGATACGCTAATCACATGACTAATTAGACGGCACGTCACATGATCCCAGTGCATATCGGGCATGCGCAAGTCACTCACCACTTGCAAGTGGAAGGATGTCGTTGTAAAAAATGAAGTATGCCAGTCTGTTATCGGCGGTACTGGTACTACAATGACGCCTTTTTTACACCGTGTATGGCCTTCGTGTTTATGCTAGAAGGATCTAACAGTGTTCGGGACACTCTTCACCTCGCAGAACGGCCGTTTTTTGCGATTACAACAAGACTATTTAGTGCTACGGTAACCAACACACTTCCTGTATTGCTCATTCACTTAATGACTTCCTCAACACACTTCCTGTATTGCTTATTCACATGACCAACGTGGCATGACCAACGCCAGCGAATCAGGAAGGTGGATGTCACAGTGACGTTGTCCAATGACGAAGTCAGCTAGAGCTCAGCACTGCGTATCCTCGTTCCTCAATGTTTACACAGCACCGGATCAGATATGTACTGGGTTGAATACGTGGGCCCTGGCGGATTCAAACTGTTCCGCCTGTGGAGTCGTTTTCCGGCGTTTTAATGTGCACGGACAGTGCATCCGCAATGACAACGATACGGATACGGTCTAATGTAAACACCACCTTAGTTTACTGCGACTGTTTTCTCAGTCATTCAGAGTGAGCTCCTTCTAGATGCTGTACAGACTCTAGACCAGACAAGTGCCTTCAAAAAGGCTGTGAGTGAGTGGAGGCGTTTTAGTGAGGTCTTTTTGGAATGCTGTGACTAAAGTTCAGTGTTTTTTTTTTTTTGTTTGTTTGGTTGTTTTTTTTTTTGTGCCTGATCTTGTAAACCCCTCGTACACATGAATAGTCAGTGCCCCCAAAATGCACTGTTGCTTTGGCGTTGTGTAAGCACTGTAAGTCAAAATGCATAGACTTTTATTTATTTATTTATGGTGCCTGAGGTCCTGGGGAAGTGGAATCTTAAGAGATGTTTTAATGTTTGAATGTTGAAATGGGAAAAAAAAAATAAACTTGTTGCAATGCTACACGTGTCGTCAACTTGATTCAAGATAGTCTCTGGTCTCATATCTAGAGTATTTTACTAATTACAGGTCACAAAAGGAGAATCTTTTAAGCTAGCAATGCTTAGTTGTAGAATTTAACAATCCTAATATTAGTATATTTATCTTACATTCAGTTTTTACTGCTAAGACTTTGTCATGAATTTAAGTGAAATACCCTTAAAATGAAATAAATAAAAATGACTTGAATGGCTAAATGTAAGAAGTACGATCTTGTTATAAGAACTATTTTGATTATTTTGAGTTAATCAGATCTCGCATAATAAGTTCCCCAATCTTATTTTGGAATTATTTCATCTAAAAACAGGTTAGATTTTTCATCTTACTTTAAGAAATCTTACCAAGTCAAATTTGACTAGTTCCACTGGCAGATTTTTTTCACCTGATTCAAGCAAATATGCTTTGTTTTAATCTTTTATTTCTTATTTTTGAAAGGCCATTTTTTGCAGTGCAAAAAATGTTAAATATTGTGTTGGTTACATGATTACACACTGATGGATCTGAAATCATTGTATATCCCCCACAGATGATGATGGGTGAGGAAGAAAAAAATGGCTCAAATCAGAATGGATAGCATCTCTACTTTAGGCCTATTTGTTTGTTTTTGAGAAAGGAGCTATGTGCTAAGAAGATCTTGAATTGAGCAATTCCAGCGTTATGGACGTGACACTTGAACTCAAAATGGCAACAAATGACCCAGTGCATGTTTTATTGTCTCCCAGTATTTAAACAGGTGTTGCATATTTTAAGGCTGTACCATACTGGAGAAGTGATAGAACAAGAACAATTCCCATAGTACATCTAGGGCATGCCAGAAAATGCCAATAAAAGATGCGTTATGGATCTCATCTCATCTCATTATCTCTAGCCGCTTTATCCTTCTACAGGGTCGCAGGCAAGCTGGAGCCTATCCCAGCTGACTACAAGCGAAAGGCGGGGTACACCCTGGACAAGTCGCCAGGTCATCACAGGGCTGACACATAGACACAGACAACCATTCACACTCACATTCACACCTACGCTCAATTTAGAGTCACCAGTTAACCTAACCTGCATGTCTTTGGACTGTGGGGGAAACTGGAGCACCCGGAGGAAACCCACGCGGACACGGGGAGAACATGCAAACTCCACACAGAAAGGCCCTCGCCGGCCCCGGGGCTCGAACCCAGGACCTTCTTGCTGTGAGGCGACAGAGCTAACCACTACACCACCGTGCCGCCCCTGCGTTATGGATGTGACAGAAAAAGTATCACTTTTCTTGGGTGACTGTACATTTTTATCAAATTCTGTGAAATTGTAAACCTAATGTCAAAATGGAGTTATCCATTTGATAGAGGGGTCCAAGGTGAATATTAAAAAATCTTTGTTTAAAATATTTTGTATTTCATGCAGAGTTTCGGAAGGAAAAGTCAACGTTATGGATGTGACGAAATTCCGTTATGGATGTGATGCGTCTGAAATAGACATGGCACATGTTTAGAAAATCAGCAATTTAACCACCATAACCCTTTGAAAAACTCTCTAAATATCAGCTAAAACTATCAAAGTTCTTAAATAATATTTAGGATGGCTATTGTTTTGCTGTTTTGTGGATTTTAGCATACATTTCTGTGGCTTGTGGCAATAATATAGAATTGTACATGATCAAAGTTGATTTTAGCTTGGGGTTTACATTATAAGAAAGAAAGACTGACAGTGACATATTAGGTCGGTTACAAATTGGTTCAACTTATTCACATCTGTAAAATACAGGCGGCGGCACGGTGGTGTAGTGGTTAGCGCTGTCGCCTCACAGCAAGAAGGTCCTGGGTTCGAGCCCCGTGGCCGGCGAGGGCCTTTCTGTGTGGAGTTTGCATGTTCTCCCCGTGTCCGCGTGGGTTTCCTCCGGGTGCTCCGGTTTCCCCCACAGTCCAAAGACATGCAGGTTAGGTTAACTGGTGACTCTAAATTGACCGTAGGTGTGAATGTGAGTGTGAATGGTTGTCTGTGTCTATGTGTCAGCCCTGTGATGACCTGGCGACTTGTCCAGGGTGTACCCCGCCTTTCGCCCGTAGTCAGCTGGGATAGGCTCCAGCTCGCCTGCGACCCTGTAGAAGGATAAAGCGGCTAGAGATAATGAGATGAGATAATGAAAATACAGGCCTAGGTGAGATCTCTGGGAGTGGTTTTGATGTATTACATGTTGCTTTATTTTTGCATGGTGAGGTTGACATTTACATGGAATTGCCCACTTGTTCCCCATCCTTATCATACAAGTCAGCCTCATGATGAAACAGACTGAGGTCACAAGTTCAAAACAAACACAGGTGGGTTACAACTGAATGAAAGGTTCGTCACAAACTGACCTCAAATACAGATCCATCTCTCTCTCTTTCTCACACACAAAATCTGCTTATTTTTATGTCATGTCTGCACCTGCTTGCACTCAAGACTCCACATCCCAGAATTGACAGTGCTTTCTAATATGGCCACCACGGACTACAACGACCATCCTGCACCTCACCGCTCACAGTCTCCGGAGTTCTAATCACTTAATCACCTCCATCTCAGTCTCGCCACCACAGTATTTAAGGGCATTCAGGTCACTCACAGGTCGCCTGTTTTAAGTATCTTGAAGTGAACATCCATCATGACAAACTGTAGTAAGGAAATTCGCACCCAACTTGGAATGGCACATAAACCAGTAAAAGAGCTCTCAACGTTATGAAAAGAGAGAGTTCTCTGCATACACACCAAGCTGAAATTACTCAGAATGTTACCTATGGGTGCGAAAGCTGGACTCTAATAAAAGAGGATAAAACAAAATAGAGGCTTTTGAACTCTATGCCTATTGGAGATTACTCAGAGTCAGCTGGACTGAAATGAGAACGAACCAGTCCATATTGGAAGAACTTTAAACTACACGCCAGTTGCTACAACACATCATGGAGAGGAAGCTCAAGTACTTTGGATGCATTACTAGAGCTAGCAAGCTTTCTTCTGTTATCCTACAGGGGAAAATGGAAGGTCAGAGGCCAAGAGGCTGACCGAAAAGAAGATGGTCAGATGACGTCAAAGACTGGAGCGGGATGTCGCAGGATGACATACAACAGGAAACAGTGGAGAGATATGACCAAATCCATGATCTCCGACTCTCATTCATGAGGAAGAAAACAGACGACGAGTTCACTCACCCATAGGGTGACCATCCCACTGATGTACCTGCAGTGTCCACCAGCGCTTAGAGCAAGTGGAGCAAAGATTCAAGCACTTCACTGACCATCATAGAGGGGAAACCCCTCAATATAACCCAGGTGACAAAGTGTGGCCATCAACAAAGACATCAGGAACCCACAAGCTTGTAAAAAACTCACTGCCAAATACATCGGCCCCTTTAAGATCCTGCAGCGCATCAAGCTGGGCTTGCCTTGACACAATCGGATGCCCGAAACCTTCCATCCCTGGTCCGTTAGTCACAAATGATCTCTCCAGTTCACCTCCTGATTCCTTCACCCATGATGGTCAACCTGCTTACATTGTTCACGACATCCTCAATTCTTGCCACAAAGGAGGCAACCGAGAATACCTGGTCGAGTGGGAGGACTACAGCCCCAGGGAGCACTGCTGGCTCCTGGCCAATGACATCTTAGACCCACACAAGCATGCTAATAAACCATTGCCCCCAGAAAAACCATCACTCCCAAAGTGAACTCCTCGGGAGGTGTATGGTTCGTCACCTCTGCATCTGCTTGTACTCAGGACTCCACTTCCCAGAATTCACAGCGGCCTTCTAATATTCACTGCACACCATCTCCTGAGTTCAAATCACCCATACCCATTACTCAACACCTTCCGACCAATCAGAATCGAGCCTTAAAAAAAACCCCACTCATATAATAACTAAACGATAATGTAAATTATTTTATTTTTTTCGCGGTCCAAATCCTGCGCTCTGATTGGCTGGCGAGCTGGTCCGTATCCTATGTTACGGACCCCAGTTACGGACCTCTGGCAACTCGCTCATTCACAACAACAACAAACATAGTAGCATTTTTTGTCAACATTTATCTTTTTTTTAATAAGATTTATTTATAAGATTTTTATCAAAAATCTTACACATTTTTGCCAGCATTTCTCAGGAGAATAGCATTAATTTTACAGCATGGATGGCGATAATGACAGTGTTCACAGCAAAAGCGAGTTTTACTACCCTGAGGAAGAAGAAAGAAAACATTTCAGGAGAAAGCTAAAAACCTGTAATTTGCTAACGCCGAGCAAAATCATGGCTGAATCCTGAATGACTCCTATTTGTATAAATAGGGGACTACATAGGCGACAAAATGTAGTTTTTTTCCTGCTATGGAAGTGCACTTGTATACCGAGGAGGAAGCAATTTGCATTACAGCCATGAATGGGAATTCAAAATAGCATTAATTTTACAGCATGGATAACGATAACGACAGTGTTCACAGCGAAAGCGAGTTTTACTACCCTGAGAAAGAAGAAATAAAAGAAAACATTTCAGGAGAAAGCTAAAACCTGTAACTTTCTAACGCCAAGCAAAAACATGGCTGAATCCTGAATGACTCCTATTTGTATAAATAGGGGACTACATAGGCGGCAAAATGTAGTTTTTTTTCCTGCCATGGAAGTGCACTTGTATACCGAGGAGAAAGCAATTTGCATGACAGCCGTGAATGAGGATTCAAAATGGCGGCTCGCCTCGGTTTTCCCTTTTGGGCGCTCTCGTTTTCTGTTAGAATTTGGTAAAGAAAAAAATAAATATATAATTTACCAGCGTAAGGTCGGTCCGTATGGTGAAATACCGTGACCTCGGCCTCGGTCAATACTGTCAAGACCTCGGTCACGGTATTTCACGATACGGACCTCCCAGCTGGCAAATAACAAATATGTATTGAACTTTCCCTCCTACCTGGTGAAATCGATCCTTTACCAGGAGCGCACATCCTATGCTTTTCACAAGTAGTACAAGAAGGAGAGTCTTCGTTAAAAAGACAGTACCATCCAGGCTTACACACACACACTGCATTGCTGTTAGGGGCGCACTGCTTGGCGTATTTCATGCCCTTTTCTGCCAAAAGAGTTGAAAAGTCAAACAGCATTAAAAGGGTCACTTTGCATATAACTGAGTGATTATTACAGGAAGGAAACAATTACGTACATTTTGTTCAATTTAACTGTGTCTTTAATTCAAAGCAGCTGATGTGCATAAAATTACAAACAGCAGTCTTCAGTAAAGGGTCTATATTAAGGGATGAACTCCAGTGTCTTGGAAAAGTATTCATGCCCCTTGGTGTTTGTCCTGTTTTGTCGCATGACAAGCTGGAATTAAAATGAATTTTTGGGGGGTTAGCACCATTTGATTTACACAACATGCCTACCACTTTAAAGTTGATTTTTTTTTTTAATTGTGACACAAACAATAGTTAAGATGAAAAAACAGTAATCTGGAGTGTGCATGGGTATTCACTCCCCAAAAGTCAATACTTTATAGAGCCACTTTTTGCTGCAATTACAGCTGCAAGTCTTTTGGGGTATGTATCTATTAGCTTAGCACATCTAGCCACTGGGATTTTTGCCCATTCCTCAAGGCAAAACTGCTCCAACTCCTTCATGTTAGATGGGTTGTGATGGTGTATAGCAGTCTTCAAGTTATGCCACAGATTCTCAATTGGATTGGGGTCTGGGCTTTGACTCGGCCATTCCAAGACATTTAAATGTTTCCCTTTAAACCACTCCAGCGTAGCTTTAGCAGTACGTTTAGGGTCATTGTCCTGCTGGAACATGAACCTGCGTCCCAGTCTGAAACCTCTGGCTGACTCAAACAGGTTTTCCTCCAGAATTGCCCTGTATTTAGTGCCATCCATCTTTCCTTCAGTCCTGACCAGCTTTCCTGTCCCTGCAGATGAAAAACATCCCCACAGCATGATGCTGCCACCACCATGCTTCATTGTTGGGATGGTGTTCTCAGGGTGTTGGGTTTGCGCCACACATGGCATTTCCCATGATGACCAAAAAGGTCAATTTTTGTCTCATTTGACCAGAGAATCTTCTTCCATATGTTTGGGGAGTCTGTCACATGCTGTTGGGCAAACTCCAAACGTGTTTTCTTAAAGCAATTTTTTTTTCTGGCCACTCTTCCATAAAGCCCCGCTCTGTGGAGTGTACGGCTTAAAAGTGGTCCTATGGACAGATCCTCCCATCTCCACTGTGGATCTTTGCAGCTCCTTCAGTGTTATCTTTGGTGTCTTTGTTGCATCTCTGATTAATGCCCTCCTTGCCCAGTCTGCGAGTTTTGGTGGGCGGGGCCTTCTCTTGTCAGGTTTGTAGTGGGGCCATATTCTTTCCATTTTGCTATAATGGATTTAATGGCACTCCGTGGGATATTCAAAGTTTGGGATATTTTTTATAACCCAACCCTGATCTATACTTCTCCACAACTTTGTCTCTGACCTGTTTAAAGGCTCCTTGGTTTTCATATTGCTTGCGTAGTAGCGTTGCAGAGTCAGGGTCCTTCCAGAACAGGTTGATTTATACAGACATCATGTGACAGATCATGTGACACTTTGAATGCACACAGGTGGATCGTAATCATCTAATTATGTGACTTATGAAGTGAATTGGTCAGACCAGCTCTTATTTAGAGGTTTCATACAAAAGGGGGTGAATACTTATGCACACTCCAGATTTCTGTTTTTTTCATCTTCATTATTGTTTGTGTCACACACAAAAAAAAAACAATCTGCACCTATAAAGTGGTAGACATGTTGTGTAAATCAAATGGTGCTCACCCTCCAAAAATCCATTTTAATTCCAGATTGTAATGTGACGAAAACAGGACAAACACCAAGGGGGATGAATACTTTTGCAAGACACTGTACAAATGTACAAAGTTCGAATCCAGAACCTTCTTGCTGTGAGGTGACAGTGCAAACCACTGCACCACCCTGAGCAGATTGTGATCATTACAAAAGGACTCCTACCGTCTAGACATTTGCTGCATAAGAAGCAGTTTGGGAAATAATTCCAGTTGTCGGAGTACATTTCCAAAGGACAGGGTACACACACCGTATCTTCCACACTGGTACAATCGCTCTTCTTTCGAGTCCCTGTATCAATATTAACACATGCCACATGGTAAGCACCAAAACATTTCAGCATTTAAACACACCTGAGAATACATCATCACATCATATACTACCGTTCAAAAGTTTGGGGTCACTTTGAAATGTCCTTATTTTTGAAAGAAAAGCACTGTTCTTTTCAATGACGATCACTTTAAACTAATCAGAAATCCACTCTATACATTGCTAATGTGGTAAATGACTATTCTAGCTGCAAATGTCTGGTTTTTGGTGCAATATCTCCATAGGTGTATAGAGGCCCATTTCCAGCAACTCTCACTCCAGTGTTCTAATGGTACAATGTGTTTGCTCATTGCCTCAGAAGGCTAATGGATGATTAGAAAACCCTTGTACAATCATGTTAGCACAGCTGAAAACAGTTGAGCTCTTTAGAGAAGCTATAAAACTGACCTTCCTTTGAGCAGATTGAGTTTCTGGAGCATCACATTTGTGGGGTCGATTAAATGCTCAAAATGGCCAGAAAAATGTCTTGACTATATTTTCTATTCATTTTACAACTTATGGTGGGAAATAAAAGTGTGACTTTTCATGGAAAACACAAAATTGTCTGGGTGACCCCAAACTTTTGAACGGTAGTGTACATCAACAGATCATCTTACCAGGACTGCATTTGCTGCAGCAGCGGTTCTCGACCATGTATTCGGTATAGCTGTCCCTGCACTTCCCGTCCGCGACATAAGGGAGCGAATAGGACTGCAGATGGAAAAGAACCAAAGACTACTTATTGACATACAGACAGACCCTCACCCAGGAGCTGATGCCACAGAACAGGCCCCAGCAAAAAAGCAGCAAATTCCATTTTCTGGTCACGAGTCCATTTTATACACTAAAGGCATGAAATCTTCCTTATACAGTGGAGCTTGAAAGTTTGTGAACCCTTTATAATTTTCTATATTTCTGCATAAATACGATCTAAAACATCATCAGATTTTCACACAAGTCCTAAAACTAGATAAAGAGAACCCAGTTAAACAAATGAGACAAATATATTATACTTGGCCATTTATTTATTGAGGAAAATGATCCAATATTACATATCTGTGAGTGGCAAAAGTATGTGAACCTTTGCTTTCAGTATCTGGTGTGACCCCCTTGTGCAGCAATAACTGCAACTAAACGTTTGCGGTAACTGTTGATCAGTCCTGCACACCGGCTTGGAGGAATTTTAGCCCGTTCCTCCGTACAGAACAGCTTCAACTCTGGGATGTTGGTGGGTTTCCTCACATGAACTGCTCGCTTCAGGTCCTTCCACAACATTTCGATTGGACTAAGGTCAGGACTTTGACTTGGCCATTCCAAAACATTAACTTTATTCTTCTTTAACCATTCTTTGGTAGAACGACTTGTGTGCTTAAGGTTTTCAAAAAAAAATTTTGTTTCATTTGTTTAACTGGGTTCTCTTTATCTACTTTTAGGACTTGTGTGAAACTCTGATGTTGTTTTAGGTCATATTTATGCAGTAATATAGAAAATTCTAAAGGGTTCACAAACTTTCAAGCACCACTGTAGTATGGAGTGTACAATCTATCGTCAGCAAGCTGGTACAGTTGCACAACTTGGAAATGTGCATGACTATCAGCAGACCTGTTGAGTAATCAATGAACTATTGATTTAAGCAATATTTAAAAAAAAAAAGCAGAAGTTTAAAAAAATAGTAGGCATACAGTACAGCTTGGGCACCATGGTGATAGTGATGCACACTCCAAAGTTGATTATAGAATAGAATAGAATAGAATAGAATAGAATAAATTTTTATTGTCCACCAAGGTGGAAAATTATCTTTGGCTCACCATCACATATAACATACAAACAACACACATTTCAACAACACAACTTAACAAACAGTAACACAGACAACAAACACAGAGGGTTGTGCAAAATAGAATAAAATAAAAAGACAAATAGAAGTTATCAGTGTCTGTGGATCACTCACTTTGTTGAGTTAAGAATGCTAATTGCATTTGGAATAAAAGACATGCAGGTTAGGATATTTCCAACAAGTGATAATTTCCAACAAGTGATAATCACCCCAGACAAATAAACTCGGATAAATACATTAAAACAAGTCTAAAAACACAAACAAACAAACAAACAAACAAACAAACAAATAAATGGTGAGCGCAGGGTCAGCGGCTGGCCGCGACCCCAGAAGTTCCCTGATTCTTTTCCAGTAACAGCATAAAAGTTTTTTATTCTTAATCGTATACCATGACAATTTTGTGAATCATTAAAATGTTTTATTTATGAAACAATGTCACACTGACTAACTTTTCAGCTGTTAATAATTACTTTCAGTCTTCATGGTTCATATACATTTTTACCAATAAATTTCTATGCCTTTGAGGCTAAATTTTATGACCATACATTCTCTGAAATGTTTGTGTATATATGAAAAATAAGAATTAAAAATCAGTCAAAATATACATGGTAGATTTTAACTAAAATTAATGGCAAGCTGTGTGGTTTGATACAAACTAAAAACATTTATTTAAGTAACGTTACCACACCATGATGTTTACAGAATAAAATGTGTCAAACTCCGAAAATGGGGCGGCACGGTGGTGTAGTGGTTAGCGCTGTCGCCTCACAGCAAGAAGGTCCTGGGTTTGAGCCCCGTGGCCGGTGAGGGCCTTTCTGTGTGGAGTTTGCATGTTCTTCCCGTGTCCGCGTGGGTTTCCTCCGGGTGCTCCGGTTTCCCCCACAGTCCAAAGACATGCAGGTTAGGTTAACTGGTGACTCTAAATTGACCGTAGGTGTGAATGTGAGTGTGAATGGTTGTCTGTGTCTATGTGTCAGCCCTGTGATGACCTGGCGACTTGTCCAGGGTGTACCCCGCCTTTCGCCTGTAGTCAGCTGGGATAGGATCCAGCTTGCCTGCGACCCTGTAGAAGGATAAAGCGGCTAGAGATAATGAGATGAGAAACTCCGAAAAGAACTCCAGTGTGAAAAGAACTCCACTTTTCTTCTTTGTTCTTCATATGACTTGTAGGAGTTGTGAGGTTTAAAAGAACAAGAACTTTTATTTATCATATGTGAAATGTCTCCTCTGTATTTAACCCATGAAGCAGTGAATACAAACTTGCACACACAAGTGAGAAATGAGCACACACACACACACACACACACTGCAAAAAAACTGAATTTGAGGAGAAAATTCCTTAATAGTAGTGAAATGATCTTGCCACATGGACAGATAATTTTACTTGACAAGACATCTCGGAATAAGTTGGTTACAGTTTAGAACTAGTTTTAATAATCTCAGAGTTGGCGTCTTGTATTCTTCTACACTGCAAAAATGATATCTTAACAAGTTAGAATATCTTGAATATAGTTGAAATGATCTCGCATTTCCTACTAGAAGAATACAAGGCACTAACTCTGAGATTATTAAAACTAGTTCTAGATGGTAACCAACTTACTCCAAGATGTCTTGTCAAGTAAACTTATCTGTCCATGCAGCAAGATCATTTCACGAGTATTAAGGAATTTTCTCCTCAAATTCAGTTTTCAGTTTTTTGCAGTGCACCTACCCAGAGCAGTTGGGGGTTAGGTGCACTTCAGCCCAACCTTCAGGCCTCGTCTCGTCTCGTCTCGTCTTCTTCCGCTTTATCCGGGACCGGGTCGCGGAGGCAGCAGTCTAAGCAGGGAAGCCCAAACTTCCCTTTCCCCAGACACCTCGGCCAGCTCCTCGGGAAGAACACCGAGGCGTTCCCAGGCCAGCCGAGAGACATAGTCCCTCCAGTGTGTCCTGGGTCTTCCCCGGGGCCTCCTTCCGGGGGGACATGCCTGGAACACCTCCCGAGGGAGGCGTCCAGGAGGCATCCGCAAAAGATGCCCGAGCCACCTCAGCTGATTCCTCTCGATGTGGAGCAGCAGCGGCTCTACTCTGAGCTCCTCCCAAGTGACTGTGCTTCTCACCCTATCTCTAAGGGAGCGCCCAGCCACCCTGCGAAGGAAACTCATTTCGGCCGCTTGTATCCGCGATCTTGTCCTTTCGGTCATTACCCAAAGCTCATGACCATAGGTGAGAGTCGGAACGTAGATCGACCGGTAAATTGAGAGCTTCGCCTTTTGGCTCAGCTCCTTCTTCACCATGACGGACCGGTAAAGCGACCGCATCACTGCGGAGGCTGCACCGATCCGCCTGTCGATCTCACGCTCCATCCTTCCCTCACTCGTGAACAAGATCCCGAGATACAGTACTTAAACTCCTCCACTTGAGGCAGAACTTCTCCACCAACGTGGAGAGGGCAAGCCACCCTTTTCCGATCGAGAACCATGGCCTCGGACTTGGAGGTGCTGATTCTCATCCCAGCCGCTTCACACTCGACTGCAAACCGCCCCAGTGCATGCTGAAGGTCCTGGTTTGAAGAAGCCAACAGGACAACATCATCCGCAAAAAGCAGAGATGAAATCCTGTGGTTCCCAAACAGGATTCCTTCTGGCCCCTGGCTGCACCTAGAAATTCTGTCCATAAAAATTATGAACAGAACCGGTGACAAAGGGCAGCCCTGCCGGAGTCCAACATGCACTGGGAACAGGTCTGACTTACTGCCGGCAATGCGAACCAGACTCCTGCTCCGTTCGTACAGGGACCGGACAGCCCTTAGCAAAGAGCCCCGAACCCCATACTCCCGAAGCACCCCCCACAGAATACTACGGGGGACACGGTCGAATGCCTTCTCCAGATCCACAAAGCACATGTGGACTGGTTGGGCAAACTCCCATGAACCCTCGAGCACCCTATGAAGGGTATAGAGCTGGTCCAGTGTTCCGCGACCAGGACGAAAACCGCATTGTTCCTCCTGGATCCGAGGTTCGACTATCGGTCGAATTCTCCTCTCCAGTACCCTGGAGTAAACCTTCCCTGGGAGGCTGAGAAGTGTGATTCCCCTATAATTGGAGCACACTCTCCGGTCCCCTTTCTTAAAAAGAGGGACCACCACCCCAGTCTGCCACTCCAGAGGCACTGTCCCTGACCGCCACGTGATATTGCAGAGGCGTGTCAACCAAGACAGCCCCACAACATCCAGAGACTTGAGATACTCAGGGCGGATCTCATCCACCCCCGGTGCCTTGCCACCGAGGAGCTTGCAAACCACCTCAGTGACTTCGGCTTGGGTAATGGACGAGTCCACCTCTGAGTCATCAGCCTCAGTCTCCTCAGTGGAAGACATGATGGTAGGATTGAGGAGATCCTCAAAGTATTCCTTCCACCGCCCGACAATGTCCCCAGTCGAGGTCAACAGCTCCCCACCCGCACTGTAAACAGTGTTGGCAGAGTACTGCTTCCCCTCCTGAGGCGGCGGACGGTTTGCCAGAATTTCTTCGAGGCCAACCGATAGTCCTTCTCCATGGCCTCCCCGAACTCCTCCCAGTTCCGAGTTTTTGCCTCCGCAACTGCCCGAGCTGCAGCACGCCTGGCCTGCCGATACCCGTCAGCTGCCTCGGGAGTCCTGGAGGTTAACATGGCCCGATAGGACTCCTTCTTCAGCTTGACGGCATCCCTTACTTCTGGTGTCCACCACCGGGTTCGGGGATTGCCGCCACGACAGGCACCGGAGACCTTGTGGCCACAGCTCCGAACAGCTGCGTCCACAATGGAGGTAGAGAACATGGTCCACTCAGACTCAATGTCCCCCGCCTCCCTCGGAAGCTGGGAAAAGCTCTCCCGGAGGTGGGAGTTAAAGACCTCCCCAACAGAGTGCTCGGCCAGACGTTCCCAGCAGACCCTCACCATACGTTTGGGCCTGCCAGGTCTGTCCAGCTTCCTCCTCCGCCAGCGGATCCAACTCACCACCAGGTGGTGATCAGTTGACAGCTCAGCCCCTCTCTTCACCCGAGTGTCCAAGACATAGGGCCGGAGATCAGATGAAACGACTACAAAGTCGATCATCGACCTCCGACCTAAGGTGTCCTGGTGCCACGTGTACTTATGGACACCCCTATGCTCGAACATGGTGTTCGTTATGGACAAACCGTGACTAGCACAGAAGTCCAATAACAAAACACCACTCGGGTTCAGATCGGGGAGGCCGTTCCTCCCAACCACGCCCCTCCAGGTGTCACTGTCATCGCCCACGTGAGCATTGAAGTCTCCCAGTAGCACAATGGAGTCCCCAGTCTGAGCACTCCTCAGTACCTCTCCCAGGGACTCCAAGAAGGCCGGATACTCTATACTGCTATTTGGGCCGTAGGCACAAACAACAGCAAGAGCCCTCTCCCCAATCCGAAGGCGCAGAGAGGCGACCCTCTCGTTCACTGGGGTAAACTCCAACACATGACGGCTGAGCTGGGGAGCTATAAGCAAGCCCACACCAGCCCGCCGCCGCTCACCACGGGCGACTCCAGAGAAGTGGAGAGTCCAGCCCCTCTCGAGGAGCTGGGTTCCAGAGCCCAAGCTGTGCGTGGAGGTGAGCCCGACTATCTCTAGCCGGTACCTCTCAACCTCCCGCACAAGCTCAGGCTCTTTCCCCCCCAGCAAAGTGACATTCCATGTCCCAACAGCCAGCCGCTGTGTCCGGGGATCAGGTCGTCGAGGCCCCTGCCTTCGACTGCCACCAAATCCACATTGCACCAGTCCCCTACTGCTACCTTTGTGGGTGGTGAACCCACAGGAGGTCGGGCCCACGTCACCTCTTCGGGCTGAGCCCGGCCGGGCCCCATGGGCAAAGGCCCGGCCACCAAGCGCTCGCATACGAGCCCCAACCCCGGGCCTGGCTCCAGGGTGGGGCCCCGGCTGCGTCATCCTGGGCGACGTCACGGTCCTCAGATTTTTCTCCATAGGGGTTTTGGTGAACTGCTCTTAGTCTGGCCTGTCACCTAGGACCTGTCTGCCTTGGGAAACCCTGACAGGGGCATAATGCCCCCGACAACATAGCTCCTAGGATCATTCAAGCACACAAACTCCTCCACCACAATAAGGTGGCAGTTCTAGGAGGGGACCTTCAGGCCCTGTTATCCTAACCTGCATGTCTTTGGAAGGTGGGGGAAACCCGAGCACCCAGAGGAAACCCACACAGACACGGGGAGAACATCCAAACTCCACACAGAAAGACCCTCACTGGCCACTGGGCTCAAACCCAGAACATTCTTGCTGTGAGGCAACAGTGCTAATCACCATGTGTGTGGTGTGATTATGAAATAGAAGTATATTAATATGTGTGTGTGTTGTTGTTGGTTTTTTTGCACCCAGAAATCATGCTAACCACTACACCACTGTGCCACACAAGACACCATTACACCACTGATTTAGCCACCTTCCGTGCCTACAGCGCCTTTGCAGTTCAGACTTTGTTTCTGGTTCCTGGTTTGATGGTGGATGAGAGTGAAGCAGCTAACAGTGCCTGGAAATCGACCGCTATTTTCAAATTCCACGATTTTTCATGACTGTAGGAAACCTGCATATTGTGGAATGCCTGCAAAACTTCCAGAAATGTCCTGATTAAAACATGCTCTTATTTAACGTAGAAAAACCCATCATTTTTTTTTGATACAGTGATATTTTCTGGTTGATAAGGAGGCGTTTATGTAACACTTATGGAAGGAGTCTCCAGTGTCATCGCTTTGTCACAAACACTCAGAGGTGAAGCTGGAACTCGAGGTTCTCCAACATCTTCAGGAAAGAGGAGTTTATACTTTTTGCAGTTTCACGGTAAAAAAGGAATGAGTGCTTATAATTGCTGTAACAGAAGTGATAACAGGAACTAACTTTCTGTTCTACAATGTTAAATGTAAACAGACAGAGAGAGAGAGAACGGTGGTGTAGTGGTTAGCACAATTGCCTCACAGCAAGAAGGTTCTGGGTTCGAGCCCCGTGGCCGGCGAGGGCCTTTCTGTGTGGAGTTTGCATGTTCTCCCCGTGTCTGTGTGGGTTTCCTCCAGGTGCTCCAGTTTCCCCCAAAGACATGCGGTAAGGTTAATATGGGACGGCCTTGGGCTGAGGTGCCCTTGAGCGAGGCTCCCAACTGCTCCCTGGGCGCTGTTAGCATGGCTGCCCACACTGCAAAAAATGATATCTTAGCAAGTGAAAATATCTTGAAAATAGTTGAAACGATCTAGCATTTCTTATTAGAAAAAAACAAGACACCAAGTTTGAGATTATTAAACCTAGTTCTAGACTGCAACCAACTTATTCTAAGATGTCTTACCAAGTGTAATTATCTTACTGCACTGGCAGATTATTTCACTTGATTATAGTCTAAATCTTCTCAAATTTATTATGTTTTTCCTTATATTAGGATGGCTAGTTTTCGCCCGTAGTCAGCTGGGATAGGCTCCAGCTTGCCTGCAACCCTGTAGAAGGATAAAGCGGCTAGAGATAATGAGATGAGATGAGATGAGGATGGCTAGTTTTTGCAGTGCACTGCTCTGGGTATGTGTGTGCGCTCATTGTTCATGTGTGTGTTCACTGCTTCAGATGGATTAAATACAGAGAGGAAATTTCACAAGTGTGTGATGAATAAAGTTGTGCTTTCTTTCTTAGTGGTTAACACTGTCGCCTCATAGCAAGAAGGTCTTGGGTTCAAGCCCAGCGGCCAACAAGAACCTTTCGGTGTGGAGTTTGCATGTTCTCCCCGTGTCTGCACTGCAAAAAATAAAAATCTTAGGAAGTTTATTTGTCTATTTTCAAGTTAAAACATCTCGCCACCCTTATTATAAGACATAATTGCCCAACAAGCAAAACCTCATTTAGCTAGCAAGGCTAGTTTTTAGACAGTCCATCTTGAAAATCTTGTATAGACAAAATGTCTTGAAAAAGTCTTATTTGGAGCACCTTTGAAAATAAAACAAGTTTTTTTTAAAACAAGTAAGTACATTTTGGACGTTTGTCAAATGCGGTTCATCTTGTTTCAAGAAAAAAAAAAACCAAAGTATGCTTGTTTTGGGAATAAATGAACTTTACTGAAATCAGGCACCAAACAAAAAAACAAACACAAATAGTCAGTGCCCCCAAAATGCATTGTTGCTTTGGCGGTGTGTAAGCGCTGCAAGTCAAAATGCGTAGACGTTTGGTCACCCTGCATATCCTTAGTTTACTGCGACTGTTTTCTCAGTCATTCAGAGTGAGCTCCTTCTAGATGCTGTACAGACTCTAGACCAGACAAGTGCCTTCAAAAAGGCTATGAGTGAGTGCACAGCAAATTCCTCAGTGTTGAATTAACACTTTCAGAGTTAATTTGTGTCCAACTGGACCTATATAAACACAGTAGGGTGTTAAATCAACACGCTGGGTGTTAATTCAACACTGGGGATTTTGCTGTGTGGAGGGCGTTTTATTGAGGTCTTTTTGGAATGCTGTGAGTTAAGTTCAGTGTTTTTTGTTTGTTTGTGCCTGATCTTGTAAACCCCTCGTACACATGAATAGTCAGTGCCCCCAAAATGCACTGTTGCTTTGGCGTTGTGTAAGCACTGTAAGTCAAAACGCGTAGACTTTTTTATTATTATTATTTATTTTTTTGGTGCCTGAGGTCCTGGGGAAGTGGAATCTTAAGAGATGTTTTAAATGTTTGAATGTTGAAATGGGAAAAAAATGAACTTGTTGCAATGCTACACGTGTCGTCAACTTGATTCAAGATAGTCTCTGGTCTCATATCTAGAGTATTTTACTAATTACAGGTCACAAAAGGAGAATCTTTTAAGCTAGCAATGCTTAGTTGTAGAATTTAACAATCCTAATATTAGTATATTTATCTTAAATTCAGTTTTACTGCTAAGACTTTGTCATGAATTTAAGTGAAATACCCTTAAAATGAAATAAATAAAAATGACTTGAATGGCTAAATGTAAGAAGTACGATCTTGTTATAAGAACTATTTTGATTATTTTGAGTTAATCAGATCTCGCATAATAAGTTCCCCGATCTTATTTTGGAATTATTTCATCTAAAAACAGGTTAGATTTTTCATCTTACTTTAAGAAATCTTACCAAGTCAAATGTGACTAGTTCCATTGGCAGATTTTTTTCACCTGATTCAAGCAAATATGCTTTGTTTTAATCTTTTATTTCTTATTTTTGAAAGGCCATTTTTTGCAGTGTGTGTTCACTGCTTCAGATGGATTAAATACAGAGAGGAAATTTCACAAGTGTGTGATGAATAAAGTTGGGCTTTCTTTCTTAGTGGTTAACACTGTCGCCTCATAGCAAGAAGGTCTGGGTTTGAGCCCCGTGGCCGGCGAGGGCCTTTCTGTGCGGAGTTTGCATGTTCTCCCCGTGTCCGCGTGGGTTTCCTCCAGGTGCTCCGGTTTCCCCCACAGTCCAAAGACATGCAGGTTAGGTTAATTTGTGGCTCTAAATTGACCGCGAATGGTTGTTTCTCTCTATGTGTCAGCCCTGTGATGACCTGGTGACTTGTCCAGGGTGAACCCCGCCTCTCACCCAGAGTCAGCTGGGATAGGATCCAGCTCGCCTGTGACCCTGCACAGGATAAGCGGCTACGGATAATGGATGGATGGATGGATAATTGTTGTAAACAGATGCAGTATTAGAGGAATAAAACACTTCTTTCAATGTACAAGAGAAGAATTTTAATTCTGGTTTATTCACACCCAGACAGCACAACTTACATAGAACTGCAGCTTAGCAGCAAACAACAACAATAAATCCTTTAACTGATTAATATTTTAACATGCATTATGGTTGCACAAATCTGAAGATTATAAATCCATCCCATAATATTAAGCATGTCTCTCCTCAAACGCCCTTTCTGGGAAACGCTCAGACGTTACCCGGAAACAAGCCCCTTTCAGACGATAATTGCTTCCGGAATGCATTTCGACGGGCCTGTACAGAAACCCTGCGCTGTGATTGGTCAGAGGCTCCACTGAGCGTCCACTGACAGCGGTTTCACACAAAGCAAGAGACCAGATCCGACCAATCAGAGCGAGCGGGCGGGTTTCTTTGAAGAAAGGACGTGACACTTCCTGAATAGCGGTGTGCTGCATGACGCACCAACAACCGCACTTGCAAAACGCAAGCACTTAAACGCTGACACTTTCTTTTACACACACACACACACACACCACCTGCAAACACATGCCTGCTGTCCGACTCTGCACCTTTTCCTTTGCAGCCCTTCTACAAGCTCACAACAAAACTCCTGACATCACACACACGTGGAACATTTTTAAAGACTTCAATGGGATTTTTAACAATTTGGCTCCATTACACTTCAATGTATTGGTGTTTTTTTAGAATTCTGAACTTCAATTCATCATATTGGGGCTCAAGCAAGTTATCAAAACATCAGTACCTTCTGATAACAAGCACTTGTTTTTAAATAAATGACTAGAATCAGGTTTCAGACCTTCACTGTTTCCTGGTTTGTCAGATTTGGCATCAAAAATGAAAAAAAAAATCTTTTTGGCATACAGAAAGGATATTACACAGTGGTGTGAAGATATGAAGATTATCTTCGAGTGGTGAACGTGTATACACAGTGGTGCTTGAAAGTTTGTGAACCCTTTAGAATTTTCTATATTTGTGCATAAATATGACCTAAAACATCATCAGATTTTCACACAAGTCCTAAAAGTAGATAAAGAGAACCCAGTTAAACAAATGAGACAAAAATATTATACTTGGTCATTTATTTATTGAGGAAAATGATCCAATATTACATATCTATGAGTGGCAAAAGTATGTGAACCTTTGCTTTCAGTATCTGGTGTGACCCCCTTGTGCAGCAATAACTGCAACTAAACGTTTCCGGTAACTGTTGATCAGTCCTGCACACCGGCTTGGAGGAATTTTAGCCCGTTCCTCCGTACAGAACAGCTTCAACTCTGGGATGTTGGTGGGTTTCCTCACATGAACTGCTCGCTTCAGGTCCTTCCACAACATTTCCATTGGATTAAGGTCAGGACTTTGACTTGGCCATTCCAAAACATTAACTTTATTCTTCTTTAACCATTCTTTGGTAGAACGACTTGTGTGCTCAGGGTCGTTGTCTTGCTGCATGACCCACCTTCTCTTGAGATTGAGTTCATGGACAGATGTCCTGACATTTTCCTTTAGAATTCGCTGGTATAATTCAGAATTCATTGTTCCATCAGTGATGGCAAGCCGTCCTGGCCCAGATGCAGCAAAACAGGCCCAAACCATGATACTACCACCACCATGTTTCACAGATGGGATAAGGTTCTTATGCTGGAATGCAGTGTTTTCCTTTCTCCAAACATAACGCTTCTCATTTAAACCAAAAAGTTCTATTTTGGTCTCATCCGTTCACAAAACATTTTCCAATAGCTTTCTGGCTTGTCCACGTGATCTTTAGCAAACTGCAGACGAGCAGCAATGTTCTTTTTGGAGAGCAGTGGCTTTCTCCTTGCAACCCTGCCATGCAGACCATTGTTGTTCAGTGTTCTCCTGATGGTGGACTCATGAACATTAACATTAGCCAATGTGAGAGAGGCCTTCAGTTGCTTAGAAGTTACCCTGGGGTCCTTTGTGACCTTGCTGACTATTACACACCTTGCTCTTGGAGTGATCTTTGATGGTCGACCACTCCTGGGGAGGGTAACAATGGTCTTGAATTTCCTCCATTTGTACACAATCTGTCTGACTGTGGATTGGTGGAGTCCAAACTCTTTAGAGATGGTTTTGTAACCTTTTCCAGCCTGATGAGCATCAACAACGCTTTTTCTGAGGTCCTCAGAAATCTCCTTTGTTCGTGCCATGATACACTTCCACAAACATGTGTTGTGAAGATCAGACTTTGATAGATCCCTGTTCTTTAAATAAAACAGGGTGCCCACTCACACCTGATTGTCATCCCATTGATTGAAAACACCTGACTCTAATTTCACCTTCAAATTAACTGCTTATCCTAGAGGTTCACATACTTTTGCCACTCACAGATATGCAATATTGGATCATTTTCCTCAATAAATAAATGGCCAAGTATAATATTTTTGTCTCATTTGTTTAACTGGGTTCTCTTTATCTACTTTTAGGACTTGTGTGAAAATCTGATGATGTTTTAGGTCATATTTATGCAGAAATATAGAAAATTCTAAAGGGTTCACAAACTTTCAAGCACCACTGTATTTTCCAACACAAGAAGATAAACTTCATATCTGCACACCACTGTGTAATGTTCTTTATATTATATGGACACAAACACAAAAAAATACACAAGTTAAAAGAATTTTAATTTTGAACCGCTTCACCATTTTGACAAGTCAGTGGGAAAACACTCGGAGTGACATCATCAGTGTGAAATATCAGGAATTATTATCCATACAGGACATTTTTTTGATGGAATAAAAACACGTGTTCTATTCCCTTCTAGCGGGTTTCATTGAAAGAAGGAAAGCACAACTTTATTCATCACACACTTGTGAAATTTCCTCTCTGCATTTAACCCATCTGAAGCAGTGAACACACACGTGAGCAATGAGCACACACACATACCCAGAGCAGTGGGCAGCCATGCTAACAGCACCCAGGTAGCAATCAGGAGTTCGGTGCCTCGCTCAAGGGCACCTCAGCCCAAGGCCGTCCCATATTAACCTAACCTGCATGTCTCTGGATTGTGGGGGAAACCGGAGCGCCCGGAGGAAACCCACACAGACACAGGGAGAACATGCAAACTCCGCACAGAAAGGCCCTCGCCGGCTGCTGGGTTTCGAACCCAGAACCTTCTTGCTGTGAGGCGACCGTGCTAACCATTGACTACACCACTGTGCTGCCAAATCAAACCATTGATTTGGTTTGATAGCATGCAATATTGTTAGCATGTCGCTTATCCTACATGTATTACATCACTCTACCCAATGTTGAATGAGCGTTGAATATGGTTTATGATATTGCATGGTTGTCAAGACAACATGACGTCACACGTCGGAGACGTAACACGTCCGTACTAGCGAGTGAAGTGGGGTTTACATTAGACCGTATCAGCGGATCATCAGATTAACATTTTTAAAACGGTTAGTGTGCACACAGCAACACCAATACACGATTCGCCTGCACACAGCAACGCCAATACACGGATACGCTCGGCTCCGCAGGCATCCTGCGCTCCAAATCACTCCGCCCTGAACAGCGAGTGCCCTCTGGAGGGTGCGCACTCCGGCCCTGCGCAGCTCACAGAGCGCACGAGTGGAGCGCACGAGCAGTGATTCGGGACTGAGCCGCTGTGTGTGTGATCCCAGTGCATGTCGGGCATGCGCGTCACTTACCACTTGCAAGTGGAAGGATGGCAAGCCTAAAGACAATCATAACTACACAATGGGCAGTATTTGCATCAGTATTTGCAGTATTTTCATACTTTTATACTCTTTAATGAAAGGTGATACAAGGCGGAAGTCCGCGCCGTTTTTCAGCAGTCGCGTCACATGACCAACGCCAGCGAATCAGGAAGGTGGATGTCACAGTGACGCTGTCCAATGACGACGCCAGCTAGAGCTCAGCACAGCGTATCCGCGTATTCTCAATGTTTACACAGCACCGGACCAGACACGATCTGGATTGAATACGTGGACCCTGGCGGATTCCCGTTTCCCGGCGTTTCCAGGCGGTTTAATGTAAATGGACAGTGCATCCGCGAAGAAAACGAGACAGATACGGTCTAATGTAAACTTGGCCTGAGCGACTGGGACAATTTGTAAACAAACATGGCTGCCAGGTTTGCTTCATTAAATACGGAAGATTTTGAAAGAATTTTGAAAGAGAAAGATGCGTTGAACACCCAAAAGGAATGTGTGTGGATAATAATAATAATAATAATAATAATAATAATAATAATACTGCTGGCTTTTTTTGTTGTATATCAGATATATTCCATTCAGCTACTCGTCTTCGACTCGTTCAGTATCATGCTCGCTGAATGGAATATATCTGATAGACCACGAAAAAAATCCAGACAATATTATTTAAATATGTCACTCAGATCCGGAATGTATTTCATATGAAAAATGTGAGTTTTTCAACACAAGAAGATAAACTTCATATCTTCAAGCCAACATGCAATTTTCTTTTTATGTCAACACATTCACAAACAAAAAGTCCCCAAATTTATCAAAACAATTCATCGATTTCCTCACGAGTGACACACAGAGGTTTATGTCACGGTTTTGGTTCTCCATGTCCCGGATGGAGCTCGGATGAAAAATACGAGTGGTGAGTGCTGTATTTCACAGTAAAACACTAACATGATACTGTAATCCATTTCAACTCCTGACACAAATAACGTTTTGGTTTAATCATCAGATGTACTGACACAGCGACTGTAAAAATTCAGCCTTATATATAAAAAGAATAAAACATAGCCGTGTCCATAACTGTCACCATTATTACAGCCGACATGAACATTTGCTCAAATATATATATATATATATATATATATATATATATATATATATATATATAAAATCATAAATGATCACGACAAGTACAGTTTTAAAACAGGTTCATCAATGTTTCTTTATCCAGGTCAGAATTCTTAGCTTTCTCAATGGGTTCTATGTTTTATGTAACAGTGTAAGGGAAACTGTCTGTCTATTATTGGGTTCTAGATATTGTAGAACCTTAAGGATTTCCCTATTTGCAAAAAAAAAAGATGTTAAGTAAGGAATAAAACACTCAGAGTCATGCATTTATCATAAAATAATCCATGACAGAGCAGTTTAATGAAGTGAAGTTCCTGTTACCGGACCTGAAGTTGATTATTTTCCTCTAACCGCACATCCTGAAGCTTCAGCTCAGACTGTTACAAAGTGCTGACACTGGAGACTCCTTATTTAAATGTTACATAAGTGTGTCCTTACAGAAAACCTCACCGCATCAACTATTACACACATTTCCACTGCATTTCAGTATCAGACCTCACCTCTGCTTAGTCACGTAACAAAAAGTGGGTGAAGTGCCACTCTTCTGCTCTTTCTCTCCATCGGGTCGCGAGAACCCGTAAACAGACTGCTTGATGTAAAGCACAGTGTTTCCTTTACACACACGATTCTCAGTGGAATCCATTTAGAAAGCAACAGTTCTGAACCATCCAAGAAACCACAGAGGAACCCTCAAGTCTCCTGGAAGATCCTCGAATGTCTCATTGGTGGAACTTTCAAACATGGCTTTGGGAACCTTTTGTTTGCTTTGTTAATTTTTTTTTTTAATATAGATGCAGTCTAATGAAAAAAGGGTTCTTCAGCATTTGTGTTTTTTATTTTTAAGGATACTAGCTTTCTCAGTAGATTCTACCGAGAACCTTATCTGCAAAGGACATCTTTTTGCTGTACACAGAAAACTAAAGGTTCCTGGAAGATCCTCTGGGGTCTAGTAATGAACAAACATCAACACGTCCCTAATTTCAATAAGGCCTCCTAAAAATTCTGATCAAACTTCTGCTCATTACATTTTACGGTGCTGGAAATGATTTTTTTTTTCTAAGGGTATATTCAAATTTTTATTTTCTTAGGAGGGACTCAAGCATTACATTTTGATTAAACTGAAAATCCCTTCATTCTATATGCTATTCCATGTGTGGATTTATTAACATTACTAAGCCACGGAATCTTGGTTAAAATAAAACAGGCAGGTGGTGATTTCAGCGTGAAATTTACACGATTTCGACAAACTATTCACCTCATAAGTCTAATTTAAAAAATAAAAAGAAGAAGAAGAGGAAGAAGGAAATGTGAAAGTTGGATATTTTACAAGGGTTACCTGGAATTTGTGAGTATTATTTACTTTCTCGGGAACTGTTCCTTTCCGAGTAGTGGAAGCGTGGTGAATCAGAATGGCCTTGAGGTGGAATATTAGGGAATGAGTCTTAAAACTCAAAACAGCACAGAAGCCCTGGTGAATTAAACCCTTGTGTAAAATCTGAACATTTGTGCACGCTGTAACATTTTGCTGCATAAACATATTTCAGGCTTTTCAGGTGTGTGAGGTTTGTGTTCACGGAAACGTGCTGCACTTATGTTGCGTTATGTTGTCTTATGGTTGAACAGTTTTAAGAGCTGGATCACTTTGCAGTGCCGATTTAGCAACTACAGCAATTAAAGCTGTGAACATTTAACGCATTCCTTCATTCTCACTTCAGCACAACAGTGTGTTCTGCTGAACTGGGAATTTGTGGGTAATTACACAGTGTGAGTCACACCTTCATGGTGAAGTTCAAAATGTCGAGAGCAGAGGTTATTATAATAATAATAAAAGCAGTAATAATAGCATTATGTAATAAATGTGTACACTCTATAGTGCTTTACAATTAAAAAAAATGCAAAAATAATAAAAGTCTAAAATCACTACCGAATAAAAATACATTTAAAAAATCATTAAAATTCAATAAACAAGTCAGAGTCTACGAAGCTGATTTTAAATAGGAAGGTTTTCGATGGTTTCTTGAAATTGTTAATGTTTACACGTGACTTAAGTTCTCTAGGCAAGGTGTTCCATAACTCGGGACCTGCGTAGGCTGAAGTTCTTCCACCAAATGAACTTCTCTTGATATGAGGAACCACCAAATCATTGTTGTTGTCTGCTCTAGTTCTCTTTAGGGGTCTCTCTGTTATAAGTTCTTGAGGGTACGGTGGAGAAAAGCCATTATAGACAATGGTTAAAAAAAGGGGGAAAAAAGGAAGGGACAAGAGAATAAACACTTTAATTAAAATAAAATTTCATCTCATACAGGAGGAACAACACAGTGTGTTTCCTAAAAATATAAATACAGTAGGACACTGTGTGTGTGTGTGTGTGTGTGCGTGTGTGTCCAACTACTTATTTATATATGAGAAAATAGAAACCACTTTTTTTTCCTGAATAAAAGTAATTAAGGATTCCTGTGACTCATGCTGTGCTCCAGTGCAGCTCCTTCTGATCACAAGTCCTCCTTCTTTACCTGAGGACTCAGGATTCTCAAAACTGACATGACTATCGTTATGAATCATTCTTTACCACGAAACATTACTCAGCTAAAGTAAAGAGATAAGAAGTTTCCTACCTTCGCTTGTGCAAGCGACGTGACAGCGCTGAGGATTAAGTACCCAAATCCAACATTCATTTTTCCAGATGTTTTCAGGCGACACTTAAAGCGCGCTCACACCATTACCGAGACAGGCAAGCGCGCTCACGACATCACCGCCCCCCAGCTGTGTTCATGCACGCGCACTTTTACCTTCTTTTTTTTTTTTTTTAGTTTCGGTAACCCGCTCACTTTTTCTCGGCTTCTCAGTCACGTGTCTGATTACACAAGTCTCCGAGTGTACAAAGCAGGAAGACCAAAAAAAAAAAAAAAACCACCCGAACTAAATCCCTTCCCTCAGTGCTTGTCTGAGCATGTGCATTAAAGGCTCCATTGTAATGCTTGACCATTTCAATAGCAAAGGCTCGTGCACATTATAAAAACAGTGAGGTCTTCTGTAAGGAGACGTTTATTTTACTTCAAGAGAAGGAGTCTCCAGTGTCAGAGCAGTCAGAAGCTGACGTCTTCAGGATTGGGCTGTTTATTTATCTGTTCCACTCTGTTGGCAAACTGGCACAGGAAGGACTGGTTACAGCAGCTGGGAACAGGAACTAACTTCTCATCTCATTATCTCTAGCGGCTTTATAATGTTCTACAGGGTCGCAGGCAAGCTGGAGCCTATCCCAGCTGACTACGGGCGAAAGGCGGGTCATCACAGGGCTGACACATAGACACAGACAACCATTCACACCTACAGTCAATTTAGAGTCACCAGTTAACCTAACCTGCATGTCTTTGGACTGGGGGGAAACTGGGGCAAACCCACACGGACAACATGCAAACTCCGCACAGAAAGGCCCTCGCCGGCCACGGGGCTCGAACCCGGACCTTCTTGCTGTGAAGCGACAGCGCTAACCGCTACACCACCAGGAACTAACTTGTTTTCACAATATTAAATGTGCTATAGTTAGCAGTCAAAAGTTTGGACACATCTATCTTATTCAACGGTTTTTTCTTTATTTTTTATTACTTCTAATCAAAAGTCACTTCTTCATGTCTTAAAGTAATGATGGATGTCATTTCTCTTTACTTAGTTGAGCGGTTCTTGATATAACATGTATGGATTACTGCAGTTGTGTATGGAATAGGGATATTTTAATATTTGTGGCATGGTGATGTAGTGGTTAGCACGGTTGCCTCACAGCAAGAAGGTTCTGGGTTCGAGCCCCGTGGCCGGCGAGGGCCTTTCTGTGTGGAGTTTGCATGTTCTCCCCATGTCTGCGTGGGTTTTCTCCGGTTTCCCCCACAGTCCAAACACATGCAGTTAGGTTAATGTGGGGTGGCCTTGGGCTGAGGTGCCCTTGAGCGAGGTACCGAACCCCTGACTGCTCCCCAGGCGCTCTGGTGTGGCTGCCCACTGCTCTGGGTGTGTGTGTGTGTGTGTGTGTGCGTGTGTTCACTGCTACAGATGGGTTAAATGCAGAGAATGAATTTCACTCTGCTTGAAGTGTGCATGTGACAAATAAAGGTTTCTTCTTCTTCACTATTTACTGTTACATCAACCTGCGTGCCCTGTCTCTTCCCTCTGTCAAGTTATATGTCGATCTTGAGACACCAGTGATGCTGACCTCTTCTGCTCCTTGGACCTGCCTGATCCATCCTGATGCCCTACTTCTGGCTGGAGTCTCATCACATCACTCCTGTGGAGGACAGCCCCCATACGGCCAGTTGAAAGTTGCACTTAGAAGACGCTCTGGACTTTTACAGTAATACATCTATGGCTGAGGACTACGATCATCATGATAACTTTAGGACTGCAGTTGTCATGAACAGTTTTACACTCAAGTCTCCATCAGTTGATGAACAGTTTATAACTTCAACAAAACAGACTTCCTGTTAAAACTATCATGAATTTCCTGTTTATACCTCTCGAAGAAACCTTGTGTCGTTTGAGGGAGTTTTTCCTCGCCAGCATCGCCTCAGGCTTGATCATCAGGGATAAATAAATTTATTAGGGATAAAATTAGTTAATATGTAAAGCTGCTTTGTGACAATGTCTGTTGTTAAAAGCGTGATAAGAATAAACTTGACTGATCTCAAACACATTAAGAAGACAAGAAACTCGTCCACTGACCTTTTGACGAGACACACCTGTTAATTGAAAAGCATTCCAGGTGACTCCCTCATGAAGTTGGTTAAGAGAACGCCAATAGTGTGCAAAGCGTCATCAAGGGAAACACTGGATACTTTGAAGAATCTAAAATATCAAACATATTTTGGGTTTTTTAGCACTTTTTTTGTTGACCATATAAATCCATATATGTTACAGATGTTATTTCAGAGTCTTGATGTCTTCAGTATTGTAGAAAATAATCAAAATACAGAAACACCTATGAATGAGTCAAGTAGGGGTGTACAAACTTTTGACCGGTACTGTATAAATGGTTAAAAAGTATGAAGATAGTTCTTTAATAAAAAAATTGTGATCATTGTGGTATAAAACACTTTGGCATGTGTGATTACTGGAAAATAATCATGTTTTATTCCATACATAAAACAGTTTACGTAATTAAAACATTTCTATGAACTCTTACTGCTGGAGTTAGCCACAGACTCTTAAGCCTCACTCACAACTCGCTGTACGGGCTGCTATGGCTGGTCTACGGTAAAAAAAAATTGGCAGAACCATGCTTGAGACTTGCGTGACACTTGCGTGTGTTCAGCGCTGTAGAAGGTCGCAGACTGCCCGTGGAGACTTTTGGTCCTGCACATGCAAATTCTACGGGTCTTGCGACAAATCAAGAACGCATACACTACATACGGGACCCGTACTCCTTTTGTACACCTGAACCAAGTCAGCAGCGCGGCTAGTAGGGTTTTTTTGTGATGACAGTAAGACTCATGAGTGACGCAAGGTCATTGTATGAGTGATGTGCCTCAGAAACATTACACAAGTATTCCACACTTGCTATTTGTGCGGCACGCAAGACAGAAGTGCATCTCACTTTCTACCCCATGTGTGGCGTGCACGCAGCGCACACGACCCGCACGCAGCGCACGCGACCTGCACGTGACACAAGAGGCAAGACTCTGGGTATATATATTGGGGAGGAACCAAGGAACTGATCATGTAGCGTGTAGCATTGTAGAAAGGAAGAAGACCACCTCATTTGCTGTTTTTATTTGAGTATATGTTTAATTTGCCATTCAAACGTCAAATAATAAAACATGAGTCTAAGGGAATAACGCATTTTATTACATTGTAAAAAATCCCAACTAAATAGCCCAACAGTTTGGGCACTGAAACATACTTTGACTCCGAGCTGTTGTCCTGCTCCTGCTGAGTGGTGGGACGGGGTGTCGGGATGTCCTTGTCCTCATCACTGAGCATGGCACAATGGCCTGACAGCGATGATGGGATTGCACTGTCCTCACTTCTGGGTGTCGTTAACTGAAACATACATGAAAATCAGCATATATAATATTAATTACATAAGCATATAGATACTGAAATGAATGTTTAAAGCGTGTGTATTTACCTGTGGAAATCCCTCTGGCGGGGTGCTGTGCCTTCTGCCGGCTTGAAGGCAAACTTCTCCCTGTCCGTGCAGGGCTCGCCGGTGCTGCTACCATCATCAAATTCTTCCTCCTCCTCCCCCTCTGCTGTTTCAGGCTGGGTTACTTCACTTTTGCTCGCTTCTTCTTGGGTCCCATTTTCTAAACTTTGAACTGAAAGTTTTTACATTTTTCCCACAAAATATCCAATGTTCTTCAGTCGAAAGACAGATGCAGAATGCTGCAGACACGCTGGTTTTATACCCACTCCTGGCCTGCGTCACACACAAGTTATGAGTAATTGTAATGTCCTAATCACATGCGTCACACACGCTTCACAAGAAAACTGGTAAAATGCAAGTCTCGCACACTCCACACTCCCTGAACACACACTGATCACGTGCATCAGATATACGCTTTCCACGGGCTAACGGCGCAATTTTTCCCACACCTCGAGGAAGTCAGGTGTGCAGCCTGTACTTGACAAGTACTTTGCCCGTACTCCTTCCCCAAACTTTCCCCCGGGTTCACTGTGACCCTGCGGCACGGCTGCGAGCTACCAAACCCTGCGACCCCGTGCATGTCCAAAACACTTACGGCGGGTTGTGAGTGTGGCTTCACACAGCAATCAGAGAGAACTAACAACAGCTTCAAGAAAGTGGAAGGAATCACAACTCGACACAGATCTTGCCTGTTACTGCACTCTCCTGTCCAAATTTTCATCTGAAGTGACTCCTCCTCAGACTTCCTTCGACAAAGAAAAGCTGGAAACTTCTGCAAAAGATCCTTGTGAGCTGCATATCTTTATTTTACTACTTAACCCATCAGTTCCTCCTGCTCCTTCCTCCCTGACTGCCACCTTTTCTGATGGGAAGATTGAAAAAAATCTGCCAGACCTTTGCTCCTACCCCAACTCCTGCACTACACACTCAGGATATCCTTCTCTTTCACTGGCACTTTTTTCTAATCTAGCAAGAGAAGAAATTCTGCAATTCATCTTGTCCTGCAATCCTACCACCTGCTCATTGGATCCAATCCTTTCCACAATGCTCCAGACCACCTCACAAGACCTCCTCCCCTTCGTCACTACTATCATCAATGACTCCATAACATCTGGTCAAGTACCAGCTGCATTCAAGAAAGCAAGAGCGTTATTCCTGTCCTGAAGAAACACACTCTGGATGCCTCAGACATCAGAAACTACCGACTGGTATCGCTTCTCTCTTTTCTTTCTAAAATCCTCAAAGTCCTGCTTCAAAGTGGCACATCCATAGAAACTGCCGTTTTGGCGGTCACTGAAAGTCTACATGCTGCTTGATCCGCCAAACTGTCATCAGTCCTCATCCTCCTCAACTTCTTGGTCAAGGTTTATTTATTCATTTTTAAAGCGCAAATGTAAAATTTTACAGTACAAATATTCGTATGAAAGTCAAAGAGCACAAACTCCCACCACCCCACCCTCTCCCGCCCACCCACCCAACCATTCCCATCCTTTCACAAAACAGGCATACAAATCACAAGCAAGGACATCTAAAACATTAACAGTAAAGGAGAACAAAAAAAATGAGAACAAAGCAAAAACAAGACAAATAAACTGTAAAGAATAAATACCCCCCCCCCCCCCAAAAAAAAAAAAAAAAAAAAAAATATATATATATATATATACACACACACACACACACACACACAGTGGGGCAAAAAAGTATTTAGTCAGCCACCAATTGTGCAAGTTCTCCCACTTAAAAAGATGAGAGAGGCCTGTAATTTTCATCATAGGTACACTTCAACTATGAGAGACAGAATGGGGGGAAAGAATCCAGGAAATCACATTGTAGGATTTTTAATGAATTAATTGGTAAATTCCTCGGTAAAATAAGTATTTGGTCACCTACAAACAAGCAAGATTTCTGGCTCTCACAGACCTGTAACAACTTCTTTAAGAGGCTCCTCTGTCCTCCACTCGTTACCTGTATTAATGGCACCTGTTTGAACTCGTTATCAGTATAAAAGACACCTGTCCACAACCTCAAACAGTCACACTCCAAACTCCACTATGGCCAAGACCAAAGAGCTGTCAAAGGACACCAGAAACAAAATTGTAGACCTGCACCAGGCTGGGAAGACTGAATCTGCAATAGGTAAGCAGCTTGGTGTGAAGAAATCAACTGTGGGAGCAATTATTAGAAAATGGAAGACATACAAGACCACTGATAATCTCCCTCGATCTGGGGCTCCACGCAAGATCTCACCCTGTGGGGTCAAAATGATCACAAGAACGGTGAGCAAAAATCCCAGAACCACACGGGGGGACCTAGTGAATGACCTGCAGAGAGCTGGGACCAAAGTAACAAAGGCTACCATCAGTAACACACTACGCCGCCAGGGACTCAAATCCTGCAGTGCTGGACGTGTCCCCCTGCTTAAGCCAGTACATGTCCAGGCCCGTCTGAAGTTTGCTAGAGAGCATTTGGATGATCCAGAAGAGGATTGGGAGAATGTTATATGGTCAGATGAAACCAAAATAGAACTTTTTGGTAAAAACTCAACTTGTGTTTGGAGGAGAAAGAATGCTGAGTTGCATCCAAAGAACACCATACCTACTGTGAAGCATGGGGGTGGAAACATCATGCTTTGGGGCTGTTTTTCTGCAAAGGGACCAGGACGACTGATCCGTGTAAAGGAAAGAATGAATGGGGCCATGTATCGTGAGATTTTGAGTGAAAACCTCCTTCCATCAGCAAGGGCATTGAAGATGAAACGTGACTGGGTCTTTCAGCATGACAATGATCCCAAACACACCGCCCGGGCAACGAAGGAGTGGCTTCATAAGAAGCATTTCAAGGTCCTGGAGTGGCCTAGCCAGTCTCCAGATCTCAACCCCATAGAAAATCTTTGGAGGGAGTTGAAAGTCCGTGTTGCCCAGCGACAGCCCCAAAACATCACTGCTCTAGAGGAGATCTGCATGGAGGAATGGGCCAAAATACCAGCAACAGTGTGTGAAAACCTTGTGAAGACTTACAGAAAACGTTTGACCTCTGTCATTGCCAACAAAGGGTATATAACAAAGTATTGAGATGAACTTTTGTTATTGACCAAATACTTATTTTCCACCATAATTTGCAAATAAATTCTTTAAAAATCAGACAATGTGATTTTTTTTCTTCTCATTTTGTCTCTCATAGTTGAGGTATACCTATGATGAAAATTACAGGCCTCTTATCTTTTTAAATGTGAGAACTTGCACAATTGGTGACTGACTAAATACTTTTTTTGCCCCACTGTATATATGGGGACACTGGTGGCCAGATCCTTGGTGGTTGTCTGCATAACAATCACAGTTATGGTGTATTTGTGATAACATCATAACAAGAGAGTAATAGAGGCCCTAAAGTGAAGAATAGGAAGATTTTATAGTACCATTGAGGAGATTAGATATATATCCTAAATACTAGGCTGGTATAGAAGGAGAACAGTTAAAAGTTGGGGGGTTGGTAAGTAGTCTTAAACATACTAGATCATGGGCGTGTTTGTAAGTCAGTAAAGTATTCTATAAAAGGACTCCAGTGCTTGAAGAATCTACTTGTGTCCCCACGTAGAGTGAATTTGACTTTCTCTAATTTTATGAAAAACATGAGGTCGTTCAACCAGACAGATAGAAGAGGGGGCTGTGGTGATTTCCAGTTAAGTAGAATTCTACACCTAGCCAATAGAGTGGCGAAGGCCACAACATTTGCATGGGTCTTGCTGAGAACATGTGGGCTGGGTGAAACACCAAATATGGCTACAAGAGGGCATGGTTCCAGAGTGATTCCTAATATTTCTGAGAGGATTTTAAAGCTGGAGTTCCAGTAATATTCAAGTTTGGGGCATAATGCAAACATATGAGTCAAGTAGCAAGGTGTGCCTCCACACTTCACACAGGTGTCCTCAATGTCAGGGTATATTTTTGATAGCCTTGAACTCGACAGATGCAATCTTTGCACAATTTTAAATTGAATCAAGCCCAAATGGGCACATGATGAAGAATGATGTATTCTGTTAATGGCTCTCTCCCAGAAATCTTCCTCAAACTCTATGCCCAGCTCCTGCTCCCAGACAGCACAGCTTTTAGAGCAGTGCTCTGTGTTAAATGACAGAAGACCTTGATAAATTTGGGAAACAAGTGACCTCTGATTGGGACAACTTCTTAGCAGCGTATGATACAGTCAACCACAAGACTCGCTTGTCCATCCTCTTGAGTCTTGAAATTCATGGCACAGCATGGCATTGGTTTGCTTCTTACCTGGAGGATTGGTCATATAAGATGACATGGAGGGGATCCACATCTGCTCCACACAGACTCTCCACTGGTGTCCCACAAGGCTCAGTACTTGGTCCTTTCCTGTTCTCCCTCTATACTCGATCTCTCAGTGAAGGCATGTCGTCACATGGATTCTCATATCCCTGCTATGCGGATGATGCTAAACTTATCCTCTAATTCCCTCCATCAGACAATGTTTCTCATGACGTCTCATCATGGATGGCAGCTCATCACCTGAAACTTAATCCCAGAAAAATGGAACTGTTGTTCATCTCAGGAGATTGATCCCCAGGTCAGGATCTTGTGATCTTTCTGGACAACTCTCTGATATCACCTTCAGTCACTGCATGAACACTTGGGGTAACTTTGAACAATCAACTGTCCTTTTGCTAATCTGGCATGCTTGTTTGGATTTCTCTTTGAGAACATGAGAAGGATTTGTCCATTTCTATCCACACAGGTCATTCAGGTGGTTGTTCAGTTTCTTCTCATTTCAAGATTGGACTACTGCAACTCGCTCCTGGCAGGTCTGCCTTCAAGAGCCATTTAACCTCTGCAACTGATCCAGATTGCAGCTGTATGACTTGAGCTCAACCTTCCCAAGTGCTTACAGACCACCCCATTGCTGTGCTCCCTCCACTGGCTTCTTGTAGCTGCTGCATCAGATATAAAACACCAGTGTTTGCCTACAGAGCCATAAATGGACCAAGACCCACCTACCTCAAAGCACGTATCACACCCTGCACTGCACCAAGCTCCCTCCAATCTTCTAGCAATACTTGACTAGTCCCACCATCTCTCAGGGTACAAGGAAAACCTGCATCAAGATTCTTTGCCGTTCTGGCACACAGTGGTGGAACAAACTTCCCCTAGATGTCTGAACAGCTGAGTCACTCACTGGCTGTCTTCAAATTAGTATTTTCATTAAGAAATTGGGGCGGCATGGTGGTGTAGTGGTTAGTGTGGTCGCCTCACAGCAAGAAGGTCCGGGTTCGAGCCCCGTGGCCGGCGAGGGCCTTTCTGTGTGGAGTTTGCATGTTCTCCCCGTGTCCGCGTGGGTTTCCTCCGGGTGCTCCGGTTTCCCCCACAGTCCAAAGACATGCAGGTTAGGTTAACTGGTGACTCTAAATTGAGCGTAGGTGTGAATGTGAATGGTTGTCTGTGTCTATGTGTCAGCCCTGTGATGACCTGGCGACTTGTCCAGGGTGTACCCCGCCTTTCGCCCGTAGTCAGCTGGGATAGGCTCCAGCTCGCCTGCGACCCTGTAGAACAGGATAAAGTGGCTACAGATAATGAGATGAGATTAAGAAATTGTTGTCTTCCACGAAATTGAGTCGTACATGAGCTGATAGCTGATGAGTTGTCTATAATCCATGTAGTGGAATAACGGTTTTATTCTATCCACATTCACTGGATTTTGAGAAACAGAGCATTTTTATTTGCATTTTTTGCAAATTCGATAAATAAAAAAAACTTTATACAAAACATCCGACAAAATAATTTCCGCTTAGAATGTAAACAAATGGGCGGAATGACAGGAACAATTTGTGAAAAATGCGATAATAATAATTCTTGAAAAAAAAAAGATATGTTCTTACCATCAAATACTTTCATAGCATATTTTGTTGCTTTTTTTGGATTTTTGATGTTTTTATTTTCGAGTAGGGTTTTTATTTCATCTTTGGTTAGTTCAGCAACACGCGCTGCCATTTTGTTGTTCTTCTTCTTTAAAGTTTTTTGGCTGTTGGCAAACCAACTTAAAGGTGCATTACCGCCACCAACTGGGCTGGAGCGTGGAACAGGCGATATTGGAGGGAAAACAAACAAACAAAACCTATATGATTTTAGCTATTTCTGTTTCTTTTATATACTTGATAAAGCTGCCATTTTGTTGTTCTCTACTCATGGTATATGAGCTGATATCCTAGTAGTAGAGTAGCCAATCAGAGACCGCGTGATTGCTCATATCCAGTGAATGTGGATAGAATAAACTCATTGTATTCTTAATGAACCAGTATCATGATGTATTTATTGAGAGAGACTTTAAAGAAGTTCGGTAAGTTGCTCTGGACAAGAGCTTCTGCCGAATGCCATAAATATAAAAATGTAAAACCCTAAAATCCCAAGGGTTATGATAATGCATTCATACAGAAATTGGGTGATTGAAAATATCTAGTCAGTGACATAACTGTGAGTAAGCTAATTTGCATTTGACATATGCAGACACGAGAGGGATTTTCAAATCAGAGATCTGAACCTTCTTAACTAGAACAAACACCAGAAACATTTACGTAGCGTGAACATAGATTAACGTAGCGTCCTGTCCCATTCACACAGCTTCTATTTCTTACACACTAGCGTTCGCTGACAACAGTCCAATCAGAGTCATGTAAATTTGTAATTAGAACAGAGTCCATTTTTAGTAAAAATGAGACATCAATAAACAAACAACCTAACTGTATTATAATACTGTACGTAATAAATTTAAAATCTTTACGGAAAGTGAAACTGTGATCTGTATGGAGCTTTACACTTTGTCTTTATTCATGTGCACAAGTGAAAAGATGCAACACGTTCAAAAAAATAAATGCAGGAGGACAAATTTCTTAGTACACAAGTCACAAACCTCACAAGGATGATTAAAACGAAGACTTTTCTGTTCAACGTGTAACTAAAACAACCGTCAGGAACATGGCCTGGTGGGAAGTGGACTTTAGTCTCCACAGCCAAACCATCAAAATATACCATTACAGACTATCATGAACATTAGCGGCTAGTTTAGCAAACAGCAATATTCTACAGCAGTAAGTGTCCAACTTCTGGACGTCATCATCCTCTAATCTTGGACTGTTTTTGTACAGAACAAATGTAGCTTTGTGTGTGCAAAGTGCTCATGTTTTTGCTCACGTAGCAAAGTGAGCTGATATGTAACTTGGTTTTACACACAGAGAAGGCACGTTTCAAATCAACAAACAACTGAAATAGCAGCTGATGTACAGTATGTGTGGTGACCTGGGAAAACCCTTCACATGGTGAAATTTTAAAAGAGGCCTGAAAAAAAAACAGACTTTCCAGAAATGAAATACGTTTCCCCTTTGCATGCAGCTCAACAAACAACAAGCAAAGTAATAGCACTTGTACGTATAGTCTGTAAACGTCCAGGATAATCGCTGATATGGTGAAGTTGTTCTCAAAGGAGGAGATTATTTAACATTTATGGAAGGAGTCTCCAGTAACAGTCAGAGGTAAAGCTGTAACAGGAAAGTCTTCAGGACTGAGGAGTTTATGCTTCATGGTTTCTTTGATGTGACGAAAAATAGATTTAAAAAAAAAGTATGATGCGTCATTGTTCAAAATTTGTATGGCAAGTTGCTGTGGTGTACCTAGAATGAAACACTTCAGGACGTGCTGTTATAGTCGATTATTTTGCTACAACAGCGTAACAGATATGAATAAACGTGATAAATAGTCTTTGAATGTGAAAGACCTGGAAAAGAGTTCTGACTAAACTGGAAATTAATTCCTGTTTACTTCTAAAGAAATGCTTGACATCAGTGGCCAGGTTACGGACAGCTGATGACTCAGTGATGAAGTTTCTGTGAAATCCACATGTGCCAGAAAGCTAATGCAAGGCTCTTGAGCCTTGACTGCTCAGCCAGATGCTGTGCAACATACAGTACAAGATGCTTTGGATCATAAAAATCCTACCAAATGAATCAGTGTAAATCCGAAACAGCTTGAAAACAAAGACAACTGCACAGCAGTAATACAGAACAGTAATCCAGCAGAATCTGTCCTCTGTTCTGCCACCACATGGACAGGAAAAATCAGTGACTAAGACATGCGGGTTAAAGAGAACGCCGCTGACATTCAGCAGCCTTTTTATCCCACATTGAGGTATTTTTAGCTCTGCGTGCTCATGCACCCACACTTCATCAGTAAAATGTGGCCTGCCGACCCACCTGTCTGTCTGTCTGTGTCTGTCTGTCTGTCTGTCTAACTCACAGGTAAAGCTGTACTCAAACTCAAAGGTGTCAAATGACTGTAAAAAAAACCCTGATATTTCTAATAATATCATAATATAACATTCTAGTATATTAACATTTACAGTACATCATATCACTATAACAACCTGGGTTTTTTTCTTACACTGTCACTGTCTTCACACTGCCTCCCACACTGAGGAAAAAAAAAAACCCCTGAAAGTCACGGTGCTATACAAACAAACTCGGCCCTATTCACAGTCAGAGATTCGGCTCGCTGCTTTAACAGGACAGGCTCTCTACACGTCACGGTCGAGCAAAAAGTGACTCATGGGGCCCGTCCTGATTCATACATTCCTCTGCTTGAGCCGACGTCGGTGCCAACAGACATTTCATTTGCTTGTGGCTGGGATTGGGATGCTCAGCTCCTTGCCAAGCTCTTCCTGTGTAGCTAGCCGGATGAAGTCTTCCTCAGAGCTGGATTCCTGCTGAGGCACACTCATGAGACAGGTGTCCTCGCTGACGTCCTCCCCGCCTGTCTCCGCCTCCTCTTTCTTCTCATTTGAGTTCGAGCCGAGGATCACCATCCCAGGGGAGTAGATGAAAATAGACCCTACGGCAACAAGAAGCACGGCATGTGATTCAGCGTGTAATCTCTATGATTAACAGCCTAAAAATCTGGGACACAGAAACCCTTATATTTCTACTATTAAAGCCACAACGAAGCATGTGGGGAAACACTGTTTCACACACAGCGTGAAAGGAAACACCAAATAGTAGTGAAATAGTTTGAAAGAAAACTCCAGTGTGCATGAGAAAAATGCAACTGGTGCTTCAAATTAAATATATTTTGGATATGGAACAGAGAGAATTTGAGCGAGAGCTGCATAAACTGTCATTTCTGTACATTAGTCACAGATTTTCACTTCTGTATCTTGACCCATGTAGTTTCGTTTCCCAACCACAAGAACAGGACTTGCATTTGTTGACTGTGTTCAAGTTTGGCTGATACAACAGGAAGCGCCTTCTCCTTGGCAGGACTCTTCTACAGGATATCCAAGGGCCAAAGTGTAGGATTAAAAAAATAAACAAACAGCGATATGAAAAACAAAAGGAAAGTGGGGAATAGGGAACAGTGGATAAACAACAGAAAATAAATGAAATCTCATGAAGTATGTTACATTAACTCTCAGTGACCTTTCAAATGGCATGTGACTGGGCCTTTTATCTCAACTTCCTAACAAAACTGAGATACGAAGAAAAGAACGTCACTGTGCTGAAATGTCTCGGTGACAAACACAACACCAATTCTGAAAAAGTTGGGATCCTGTGTAAAACAAAAAGGAAAACAGAACGCAAATCCTTTTTGACTTGTATTCAGTTGAATACAATACAAAGACAAGATATTTAATTGGTGAAACTGATGAACTTTATTGTTTTGGTAAATATACACTCATTCTGAATGTGATGCCTGCAACATGCTTGCGAAAGTTGGGGCGGAGCAGCAAAAGACTGAGGAAGTTGTAGAATGCTCAAAAAATGATTGGGTATGAAACAATACCATCAATATGCCATATGCGCCCCAAGCAGACCTACCTTCCTGCCAAAAAGAATAAAAATTGGTGAAGAATTGAGAGAGAGAAGCGATTTTCATGAAATGTAAGGTGGACGACGGACAACACATGATGGCATAAACTCATCACCTGTCAGACGGATGAGCTAATAATTGACTTGAAAGAATCAGTTGATCCCCAACAAGGATGGGGCGAGGTTCGCCACTTTAAGAACAACGTTTCTCAATGTACAATTGCAAAGAATTTTGGGATTTCACCATCAACAAGCCAACAAGTTCAGAGAATCCAGAGAAATCGCTGCACATAAGGGACAAGGCTGAAAACCAACACTGAATGCCCGTGACCTTTGACCCATCAGGCGGCACTACGTTAAAAACTGACATGATTCTATAAACGACATAACTACATGGGCTCGGGAACACTTCGGAAAAAAGCTGCTGGTAAACACAGTGCATCACTCTCTCTCTAGTACTCTGCCGTATTAAGGCAGGTCCAGCCTTATAGTAGGTCTCGTTAGTGCCAGTCTCTTTACTGTTGCGTAAGAGCAGCCATCCTTGATATGATCTAGCATCCCTGTTCCTCATCTCCCAGGACGCCTCTTTCCTACCATACAGCCTTCCATGACTTTCACCAGCAGGTCCCCATGCCAAAGTATGTGTCCAAACCAGGTTCTTTGCCTCTTGTTGATTATGCGTATAATTGCACGGTCTTCCCCGGCACGCCTGAGTACCTCTTCATTACTGATCCTGTCTGACCAGACAATGTTCATTACTTGTTTCCACATTCCACAGCTCTCCAGCCTGCGTATCTCATCCTTATGCAGCGACCATGTTTCACACCTGTACGTAAGGGTGCTCCAGGTAAGAGCTTTGGATGATGCGCTTCTTCAAACTGAAGTTGAAGTTCTTGGACATCAACTCTTTCCTACTCGAGAAGGCATCCTTAGCTCAAGCTATCCTTGATCTGACCTCCCTTTCGCAATAACCATCTTCAGTTAGAATACTTCCAAGGTAGTTGAACTGCGTCACCTCTTTTAACTTCTTGCCCTCAAGATGGATCTCAAATTGTTCACCAGGCCTTTTACTAATCTTCATGATCTTCGTTTTCTTCAGGTTGATCCTCATACCTTACTGCACGGCAATAGCCATCATTCGATCCATCATGTGTTGTAGCCCCTCAGCAGAACTAGCTACCGTCGATTGGTCATCTGCATACCTGACTGTCTTGACGAGCTGGCCACCAATGCAAATGCCTTCCTCGATATCCAATAAAGCTTTTCTGAGCATCGCTTCTGCATAGATGTTAAAGGTCCCATGGCATGAAATTTTCACTTTCTGAGGTTTTTTAACGTTAAAATGAGTTCCTCTGACCTTCTTAAGTCACCCCAGTGGCTAGAAATTTCATAATGTGTAAACCAAACTATGCCCAACATTTGAGAATGGCGCGTCAAAACGGCACGTTGATAAGCTCTTCCCTTTACTACGTCAGCAAGGGAGATGATCCCCACTCCCCCCCTCTGGATTCCCACCCACTGTATGGATTGCCCCGCCCAGTTGTAGTGAGGAGACCATAGAGGACACAACAACATGGCATCACCTAAGCGAGCGAAACATGGAAATTGCGCTGTACATGGATGTGACAACACAGAAAGGAGTCTGTTTTTACTGCCGACGGGAGAGCCCCTGAAGACGCAGTGGCTTAATTTTATTTACTCCAATAATACGCCGTCGAGTCTACCTAAGACGGTGTATGTTTGTCGGAAGCATTTTCCTGAGGAATGTTTCCACAACTTGGGACAGTACAGGGCAGGTTTTGCACATCAACTGTCACTGAAGCCTGGGTCCGTACCAAGCATCCCTGCCGCATCAGCCACAAACAGCGAACAAGTAAGTGTATATAACTGTTAAGTCGTTTTGCCGTGTTTTAAAATTGGTGCATTAGCCTAGCAATGGCTACATTAGCTGTGCAGCTAACCGCTTCCTGCAGTTAGCCAGGTAATCTGCGCTACAAAACTAAAGAGCATGCAGCATGCTCTGTTAAACTGAGTTTAGTCTGGAAATTGACTGTAACTTATGAGCTTATGTTTGACTATTGCTCCGCAATGCATGTCTTCTGTTGGATAAGCGATATGTTGCTGTAGTTGCTGCTTCTATCCTCTTTGGTTATGGAGTGCGTGTTCAAGCCTAGGGTATTATACGTTCGTAAACTACCACTCCGAACACTCTCACTCTCTGTGTCACGTTGAGTTTACGAAAGGAGTCCGAGGGAGAACGGGGTTTTGTCTTAGCAGCGTGGCTACAGGCGCTGATAGCAGCGAGTATGTGTGTGCACGCAAACACTATACTACTATACTATACTACTAGTGTTGTACACACATTTTCCCACTCCCTTATTTAGACTTGTGAAGGAACCTGATTAGTGGTCATTTCTTCTTATGTTATGTATTTCTCATATTTATTTTTGTGTGTCCATAATTTTCTGTCAGTATGTAGATCAGTATCAGTATTGCCATTGCTACTGTTCACACACAGCTAGCATGGCCGCAGCTTGGTCAAGCCCCTCCCCCCATGGCCGGCCCCCACCCTCTACCCTTCCCCGCCTCCTGCTTCTCATTAGCAAAACGACGCACTGGGAAAAGCGCTGAAATGGGGCTTTCTCCCAGGAGGCTATATTTACGTGCTGAGGGTTCATTTCAAGAAAGGCTGCGGATATAACATCCGGAAACCTCCACGAGCCCGTTTAAAGCATCAACAAACCACCATGCCATGGGACCTTTAAATAGAAGTGACGACAGAGAGCAACCTTGCCTAGTACCACATCCAATATCTGCTGGCTCTGTGACACCATCTTTCATTCTCACAATAGCGGTTTGGCCCATATATAAAGCCACCATCAGCCTCCTGTCACGCCAGTCGACACTAATGCTCTTTAACGCTTCCAGGAGTTTTATCCGCTCTCCTTTGTCAAAGGCTTTCTCGTAATCCACGAAACACACGTACACATCCTGACCATGATCAATGCAGCGTTCACTGAGCAGCCTCATGACCGCTATGGCCTCCCTGGTACCAACCCCTTTCTGAAAGCCAAACTGGTCATTTTCAAGATACTCATTGGCCTTGGGTTCTAACCTGTTGGACAAGACACGGAGGATCACCTTTGAGGTGTGTGTGATAAGACTTATGGTTCTACAAATGAGTCACAACATCTACAAAGGCAACGTGAAAACCAAATATAGCCGCTAGCAGCAATAAAGGGTCCTCGCACTCGAGGACTATTGTTTTCGGCATGTTTTTTTTCTTCTTCTTCTTATTATTATTTTTCTCCACCCGCCAACTCGTTTTTGAGCTATCCACTATTACTTTGCAATTTATCATCCAGTATGTCTGAAGTTTGTACCTACCAACTTTCAAGGAAAACCAATGCACTGTGTAGAAGAAGTGCGAAAGAGTATGTAAAAAATACGTTAAAACATCACAGATTCCAAAATGGTTGACTTCCTGTTAGGCAGAGCTAATGCAAACCAATGGGAAATATGTTTGCCTTAGTGAGGACGATGTTCCCTCCAAAACTCATGAACACCGAACGAGCTGTGTGGCAACCAAAGCAAAAAAGTTTTGAAACGGGGGTGCTATGTAGCTGATGAGGCCAACCTCTGCTAATTCACAGTATTACCTCAAAAGATATCCCATAACAAATGTCAGAGGTAAGTTCCACAAGAGGCTCACTTTGAGCATGAGGATATCATCAGAACATCTTATAACATCTCTATTAGGCAATGCATGGTGAATTTATGAAACACTTCCTGTTTGCATGGCGAAACATACAAATTTATTGGTTCGCCATTTCAACATCATGCAAGATATCGCAAATCCTGCCACAAGTCAACTGGCTAAAACAATACGCATTTCAATTTTGACACGGATAGGTGAAACTATATATACCTGTATGCAGAAGTCTCAATGACACGTGGGGGCACTATGGCGTCCCCTGGACACACCCGGGGTCAAGCCTCTATCCCTGAGTAGCGGTGGCCAGGACTGATGCGAGTACCAAATTTCAGGAGTCAAAGTTTTTAGGCAATGGAATAAATACTGTCCAGGTCCAAATGGTGGTGCTATACCAGAGGGTCGAATTGGGCATGTGGATATCATCAGAACCATCGTATCCTATAAGCTGTGAATTTTTAGCTATATCAGGCAATGCACAGTGAATTTATTACATGCTTCCTGTTTGTGTAACATAAATTTACTGGTTTGCCAGAATGGGAAAGAATTTTAAAACTTCAACAGTTAGGCCCTGTTTACATTATTTCGAATCAGCGGATCATCAGATTAACGTTTTTAAAACGATTCGCGTGCACACAGCAACGCCAATACACGATCCGCGTGCACACAGCAACGCCAATACACGGATACGCTAATCACATGACTAATTAGACGGCACGTCACATGATCCCAGTGCATATTGGGCATGCGCAAGTCACTCACCACTTGCAAGTGGAAGGATGGCAAGCGAACACCTTCTCCAGCAGATAAACACACCTGGCTGTGATGTTCATGTTCTCACTGAGTTTAAGCGCCTGAAGGAGGTTGAAATGTGTAAATAAACCTCAGTGCAGCTCAGCGCTTCCTCCTGCGCTCCAAATCACTCCGCCCTGAACAGCGAGTGCCCTCTGGAGGGTGCGCACTCCAGCCCTGCGCAGCTCACAGAGCGCGCGAGTGAAGCGCACGAGCAGTGATTCGGGACTGAGCCGCTGTGTGTGTGATCCCAACGCCAGCGAATCAGGAAGGTGGATGTCACAGTGACGTTGTCCAATGACGACGTCAGCTAGAGCTCAGCACAGCGTATCCTCAATGTTTACACAGCACCGGACCAGACACGAACTGGATTGAATACGTGGGCTCTGGCGGATTCCCGTTTCCCGGCGTTTTAATGTGAACGGACAGTGCATCCGCGAAGAAAACGAGACAGATACGGTCTAATGTAAACTTGGCTGTAGTGTCTTCAGTTCACAACACCGTGGTAAACACGCTCCGTCACAACTTTTTTGAAATGTGTTGCAGGCACCAAATTCAGAATGAGTGTGCAGTGGTGCTTGAAAGTTTGTGAATCCTTTATTTTTTGTAAATTCGATAAATAAAAACTTTATACAAAACGTCCAACAAAATCATTTCCACTTAGAATGCAAACAAACCGGCGAAATGACGGGAGCAATTTGTGAAAAATGCTATAATAATAATAATAATAATAATAATGATAATAATAATGGGGCGGCACGGTGGTTTAGTGGTTAGCGCTGTCGCCTCACAGCAAGAAGGTCCGGGTTCGAGCCCCGTGGCCGGCGAGGGCCTTTCTGTGCGGAGTTTGCATGTTCTCCCCGTGTCCGCGTGGGTTTCCTCCGGGTGCTCCGGTTTCCCCCACAGTCCAAAGACATGCAGGTTAGGTTAACTGGTGACTCTAAATTGACCGTAGGTGTGAATGTGAGTGTGAATGGTTGTCTGTGTCTATGTGTCAGCCCTGTGATGACCTGGCGACTTGTCCAGGGTGAACCCCGCCTTTCGCCTGTAGTCAGCTGGGATAGGCTCCAGCTCGCCTGCGACCCTGTAGAACAGGATAAAGCGGCTAGAGATAATGAGATGAGATAATAATTCTTGAAAAAAAATACGTTCTTACCATCAAATACTTTGATTCCATATTTTGTTGCTTTTTTTATTTTTTGGGGTTTTGTTTTCAAATAGAGTATTTATTTCGTCCTCCGCTGGTTCAGCGACACGTTCCGCCATTTTGTTTTCCTTCTTTAGAGTTTTTTGGTGGTTGGCAAACCAAATTAAAGGTGCATTACCGCCACCGACTGGGCTGGAGTGTGGAACAGGAGATACTGGGGGGGAACCCCTATATTCTTTTAGCCATTTCTGTTTCTTTTAAATACGTGATAACAGTGATGTATCTGACTTGATGCGCTCCGCCATTTTGTTTTTCTCTACTCATGGTATATGAGCTGATAGCCTAGTAGTAGAGTAGCCAATCAGAGCGTGCGATTGCTCATATCTCGTGACTGTGGATAGAATAAACTGTAATATTTCGAGGAAGAAGCAAAATTATCTGATAATATCTGAATAAAAAAATTTAAAGCTTGAGTAAAAGCATCTAAAACAGAGTAATAATCTTAGATTTGCTGATATTCAAGATATTTTCACTTGCTCAGACTTTTTTTTTGAGCTTTCTAATCATGAATCTAATCATGAAATGGTTTCTGTACACTGCAAAAAACTGAAATTAAGGAGAAAATTCCTTAATCGCTCCTGTGGAGGACGGCCCCATGTGGACAGTTGAAAGTCACACCTGGAGGACGCTCTGGACTCTTACAGTAATGCTTTTATGGCTGAGGACTACAGTTGACTTGCTAACTTTAGGACTGCAGTTGTCATGAACAGTTTTGCACTCAAGTTTCCATCAATGAAGAGTTATAACATCAACGAAACTGACTTTATGTTAAAACTGTTAATGTTATAGTCATGCTGTCTGTTGTTGCCCAACTGAGGATGGGTTCCCTTTTGAGTCTGGTTCCTCTCGAGGTTTCTTCCTCATGTCGTCTGAGGGAGTTTTTCCTCGCCACCGTCGCCACAGGCTTCATCATTGGGGATAGATTAGGGATAAAATTAGCTCATGTCTTGAGTCATTCAGATTCTGTAAAGCTGCTTTGGGACAATGTCTATTGTTAAAATCGCTATACAAACAAACTTGACTTGACTTAATAGTAGTGAAATTATTTTACTGCATGGACAAATAATTTTACTTGACAAGACATCTCGGAATAAGTTGTTGAATAAGTTTAGAACTAGTTTTAATAATCTCAGAGTTGGCATCTTGTTTTCTTCTACACTGCAAAAATGATATCTTAAAGTGCATATTCTGGACCAATTTCGTTTTTTTTATATGAAAGTATGTCCCTTTACACACTCATCCAGAAGGGCAATTTTGCACAAGGCCATCTGTCTACAGCAGAAAAAAATAAATAACAAAACGCGTCTGGAAAAATCCCAAGGGAGTCTGGAGCCAGATTCGTGACGTCACCTGCGGAAGCGCCAGCAGGCTGCGCGAGCTTGCAGGGTTTCAGTGCACAGCCTGTGTAGACCAAGCGCTCCCATTTCTCTCTCATTGTCCGGTCTTCTGGAAAACGATGAGTACTAATGCCATCAAGATTGGTGTTGCTACACCCTCCTACGATACATCTGTTAACCATTTTAATAATTACGCGATAACGTTGAAGAAATTTGCAGAAAACCACCAGGTCGTTTTCTCATAAACAAACCAGCGCTGACGTAGGATTCAGAGCGAGGCGTCCTGCACGCGACGTCACGAAAATCAATGTTTGCCGGGAAATCCAAATGCCAAGTTTTTTCAGAGGCGGACAAATTCGCCTCAAATGGCTTGATTTCAACTGAATTTTTCTGGTATTGCGCAAGGTGAAAAAATTGCACAAAATACAGAATGTTACAGATATTTGACCAAAATTTAATATAAAATAGGAAAATTACATTGATCTTGCTCCTGAATTTACCCGTGATATGCACTTTAACAAGTTAGAATATCTTGAATATAGTTGAAACGATCTCGCATTTCCTACTAGAAGAATACAAGACACTAACTCTGAGATTATTAAAACTAGTTCTAGATTGTAAACAACTTATTCCAAGATGTCTTGCCAAGTAAACTTATCTGTCCATGCAGCAAGATCATTTCACGATTATTAAGGAATTTGCTCCTCAAATTCAGTTTTTTGCAGTGTAGCTGATTGACTGTTTCAGCCAATCACATGCATTAATGTAAAACATTTAGCTGAAGGTGTCGGACTAGAGACGAGCTACATGGTGAGAGACATGAACTCAGAAAGGGAAGGAAACGGTTTTGCTTTTTTTTTTTCCCACCCTCTCTGTTCTGATTAGTGAACTGATGACTTGGCTTTCTCTTAAAAAAGCTGTTGATGAAAACACAACAGAAGAGAGAGAGAAGTACCGTGTGTATTTATAATTCCTGCATCAAATTTAAAATCTGTTCAGACTCCGTGGCAAAATAGCCAACACGGAGCACCATTATGGAACCAAACCACTACAAACGGTCTCATCGCTCATGTTTAAGCATTAAAAGGTAAACTCTGTCATCACTCATTCATGCGAGGGATTTTATGTACCTGGACCTTCACGAATTTTATTTGGATTAATCTATAATCTTCCCTCACCAACAGTGTTGTTGACGCCATCCGCTTTCCCAAAGTGCTCCATGGTGACCTGCTGATTTTTCCCCGGGAATGACCCCTGACCCTGGGCTTGAGCTCTAACAGTGTCTGTGGCATCGCTCACAGGTCCTGGAGTCTGCAGGTTTGAGTTGTGGCTGGCTGTAGGGAACACGGACTGCTGCAAAGAGCAAGAACAAAGCAGAAATGAGCTTGAGATGATGACTGTGTGTGTGTGTGTGTGTGTGTGTGTGTGTGTGTGTGTGTGTGTGTGTGTGTGTGTGTGTGTGTGTCATCAAAAAGATTTCAATTTTATGCAATACGAAGCAAAAAGAAGTCACTCACATAACTTCTAGACGGCAGACCTGTAAAGACAATAAGAGAATAATAATAATAATAATAATAATAATAATAATAATAAATACATCCTATTCTCATAAATGCACGATGACTGATTTGAATATTGCATTGTCATAAAGTGAAAGTTCATCACAATACATCCGAGTTAAACGTGTTAAATGCACTACTTAAAGCACTCCCGTGGTTTCTCAGGTTGCATCAAGCCATTGTCAGGATGTAATTCTGAAAGTCTATCATTGTGCACTTTAATGGGAAAGAGAGCACGTGAGTTCTGAAGCCATGTGGTTTACAGTAAGAGGCAAAGCGAGGGAGATTCCAGTACAAGTGCTGATCATCTCGTGTTTGGGTTTATATGAGGCACAAAGGTATGGCAAAGATCACACAAGTACAAATTATAAGCATATCACTTCATCTTTGCTTCTTTTTGCACACGTATAGGCGGCAAGGTATTTTTGTTGCACAATTTGTAGTTCGGCTAAAATATAAAGAGCTCTGAATTTCTGCTGCTCAGAGTGACGCGGGCATTCGTGGAAAGTTGTTTTGCAAGATGCAAAACCAGTGGGGGAAAAAAATAAAAAAACAACAACACCTTGGTGAACAGGTCTGAGTTTCTCAAAAGCATCGCAGCACAAAATTGTTAAATGGTAGAGCAAGCAGCACAATGAACACTCTCTCTCCTAGTTAGGACGCCCTTAGCGTTAAGAGGCTTTTAGAAAACCCACCCCTGACTGATTTGCACGAGTCAACATGAGAAATGTTTCAAAACTCCACCAGTGAATTCATAAAGAAACCTTCCTTCAATCTCAAGATCAACAGACGTTGTGCTTTTCGTATTGCTGCTCCTGAACCGTGGTACAACTTACCAGAAGACATCAAGGACTGGACTAACAAACAAACATCGACTGCTTTAAACAAAAACTCCAGATGCATTTGTTTAATCAGGCCTTTAAAGTTGCAAAACAACTTTCCATGAATGCCCGTGTCATTCTGAGCAGCAGAAATGCAGAGCTCTTTATATTTTAGCAGAACTACAAATTATGCAACAAAAATATCTTGCTGCCTATACGTGTGCAAAAAGAAGCAAAGATGAAGTGATATGCTTATACAACCCCGATTCAAAAAAAGTTGGGACAAAGTACAAATTGTAAATAAAAACGGAATGCAATAATTTACAAATCTCAAAAACTGATATTGTATTCACAATAGAACATAGACAACATATCAAATGTCGAAAGTGAGACATTTTGAAATTTCATGCCAAATATTGTCTCATATGAAATTTCATGACAGCAACACGTCTCAAAAAAAGTTGGGACAGGGGCAATAAGAGGCTGGAAAAGTTAAAGGTACAAAAAAGGAACAGCTGGAGGACCAAATTGCAACTCATTGGGTCAATTGGCAATAGGTCATTAACATGACTGGGTATAAAAAGAGCATCTTGGAGTGACAGCGGCTCTCAGAAGTAAAGATGGGAAGAGAATCACCAATCCCCCTAATTCTGCGCTGACAAATAGTGGAGCAATATCAGAAAGGAGTTAGACAGTGTAAAATTGCAAAGAGTTTGAACATATCATCATCTACAGTGCATAATATCATCAAAAGATTCAGAGAATCTGGAAGAATCTCTGTGCGTAAGGGTCAAGGCCAGAAAACCATACTGGGTGCCCGTGATCTTCGGGCCCTTAGACGACACTGCATCACATACAGGCATGCTTCTGTATTGGAAATCACAAAATGGGCTCAGGAATATTTCCAGAGAACATTATCTGTGAACGGCAGCACGGTGGTGTAGTGGTTAGCTCTGTCGCCTCACAGCAAGAAGGTCCTGGGTTCGAGCCCCATGGCCGGCGAGGGCCTTTCTGTGCGGAGTTTGCATGTTCTCCCCGTGTCCGCGTGGGTTTCCTCCGGGTGCTCCGGTTTCCCCCACAGTCCAAAGACATGCAGGTTAGGTTAACTGGTGACTCTAAATTGAGCGTAGGTGTGAATGTGAGTGTGAATGGTTGTCTGTGTCTATGTGTCAGCCCTGTGATGACCTGGCGACTTGTCCAGGGTGTACCCCGCCTTTCGCCCGTAGTCAGCTGGGATAGGCTCCAGCTTGCCTGCGACCCTGTAGAAGGATAAAGCGGCTAGAGATGAGATGAGATGAGATGAGATTATCTGTGAACACAGTTCACCGTGCCATCCGCCGTTGCCAGCTAAAACTCTATAGTTCAAAGAAGAAGCCGTATCTAAACATGATCCAGAGGCGCAGACGTCTTCTCTGGGCCAAGGCTCATTTAAAATGGACTGTGGCAAAGTGGAAAACTGTTCTGTGGTCAGACGAATCAAAATTTGAAGTTCTTTATGGAAATCAGGGACGCCGTGTCATTCGGACTAAAGAGGAGAAGGACGACCCGAGTTGTTATCAGCGCTCAGTTCAGAAGCCTGCATCTCTGATGGTATGGGGTTGCATTAGTGCGTGTGGCATGGGCAGCTTACACATCTGGAAAGACACCATCAATGCTGAAAGGTATATCCAGGTTCTAGAGCAACATGTGCTCCCATCCAGACGACGTCTCTTTCAGGGAAGACCTTGCATTTTCCAACATGACAATGCCAAACCACGTACTGCATCAATTACAGCATCATGGCTGCGTAGAAGAAGGGTCCAGGTACTGAACTGGCCAGCCTGCAGTCCAGATCTTTCACCCATAGAAAACATTTGGCGCATCATAAAACGGAAGATACGACAAAAAAAAAAAAAAGACCTAAGAGTTGAGCAACTAGAATCCTACATTAGACAAGAATGGGTTAACATTCCTATCCCTAAACTTGAGCAACTTGTCTCCTCAGTCCCCAGACGTTTACAGACTGTTGTAAAGAGAAAAGGGGATGTCTCACAGTGGGAAACATGGCCTTGTCCCAACTTTTTTGAGATGTGTTGTTGTCATGAAATTTAAAATCACCTAATTTTTCTCTTTAAATGATACATTTTCTCAGTTTAAACATTTGATATGTCATCTATGTTCTATTCTGAATAAAATATGGAATTTTGAAACTTCCACATCATTGCATTCCATTTTTATTTACAATTTGTACTTTGTCATTTGTACTTGTGTGATCTTTGCCACACCTTTGTGCCTCATATAAACCCATCTCTGAAGACCTGTCCTGGAGCAACAACAACGCATCACTGGCCAAAAAAGCCCAACAGCGTCTGTACTTCCTCCGCAAACTAAGGAGAGCAAGAGCCCCGGCCCCCATCATGCACACATTCTACAGAGGCACCATCGAGAACATCCTGACCAGCTGCATCACCGTGTGATATGGTGCCTGCACCATGTCCTGCTGCAAGACTCTGCAGCGCATCGTGAGAGCAGCTGAGAGGATCATTGGTGTCTCTCTCCCTTCTCTAATGGATATTTATAACTCCTGCCTCACCCGCAAAGCCATCAGGATTAGTTTATTAGTTTATTGTTTATACTGCTTATTTCATGTTTACCTGCTATACCTCAAGTGCCCTTGACTGTTTATTTTATATATATCTTCCGCAAGAGCACGGATTCTTCTTCTCCATGCTCTTGCGGAAGGCGGTCGCATTCTCTCCCTCTCCCTTCCCTTATCTTTCCTGCTTCTGCTTCTGCTGTCTTGTCTATCTTGTGTCTATATTTTTGAGAGACTCTCTCTGCATTGCTCTCCGAACTAAAAACCATGGAATTGATAAACTGGTCTCTTCACAACGAGAAGCCTGGGTTCGGGGGAACCAGCCTGTCCTGCTGGAACGTTTGCAGCCGGCTACACGATGGATGCGTGGGAGCAGTGGCGGGCCATGTGCCTGGCGGTTCTTTCTGTGGAGGACATTGAAGACATCTACCTATTCGGAACCATGATAACAGGACTTTTGCTGATTGGATTAGGCATTGCCCTGGTTTATCAAGGAAATCAGAAAACGGTGACAGCTGTTCAAAGCCCCATAAAGCTGCCTGACATGATTGAAGCAGTGGGCAGAGCTGTCGGCAAGACCAAAGAAATTCCAATCTTATCTATTTCGGCTCTCTTCACCAGCACTGGCCGTGGCCAAGGCCGTTGCTGGGACAACAATTCCCCTGGAGAATACTGCTGTTAGACTCTCTCTCGTATTTCCTCCCCCCCTTCCCGTGGTCGCTGCTTCACCCCCAGTGTGACAGGTGGGTGCGTGACCAGCGCCATTATGGCTGCAGGAGCGGACGGCTGCTTGATGCGCTGGGTTACCGCTACCTCCTCCCCTACCCCCTTTCGCCCCCCCCCCCCCAAGTCCCGAGTTTTCATGTTGTAAAGTGTACTTGTGTTATTTTTGTGCTTATGTGGTGAGGTTTTTTAATGTTCCCACACTGTACTCCTTACAGGAGCATAATGTGGGGGTTGCTTTTTTCTCCTCCTCTCTCCTCATGTTACTACTGTGTTTCCTTTCCTTTTATCCCTGTCTTCCTGTCCTGTTCCCCCTCTGTAAGGACAGGCTGATGGTCAATTTCACTGGTACAGTGATAATAAAGGGTTCATTCATTCATCATTATATATATATATATATATATATATATATATATATATATATATATATATATATATATATACACACACACACACACACCTGTGAGTGTTTAGTCTATGTCTATTTCTTATCTAGAGTGTTTATACTGTTTATATTGTTTATTTCAGTTATTCTATTTTTATTTATTGCATTGCCTGTTTGCACCGTGGGTCAGAGAGGACTGAAATTTCATCTGTGCTGTATGTTGAACATGTATAGCATATTTGACAATAAAGTTGACTTGACTTGTAACTGTCTCCAGCACTACTGAACTCTCAGAAATGGCGCTTTATAACTCGATCATCATCATGATCATCATCTCTTTCAAATACGTGATGCATAAATAAATCATATGCGAGCATGTTCTGTGCACTGCAAACAAATCTGATTCAATTTTACACAGCAGGTTTAAAGAACGAGTCAACGGCAACAACGGAGAGGAAAACCTTCCTAAACTGGCATGAGGAAGAAAGCTTGAGAGGGAACAGATTAGTGCAGTGCAGTGCAGTTCAACTATAACTCATTATAGGACACGTTATAGAAGAGGAAAGACAAACAGCATGGAGTGTGTTAATGGGACTTTATAATAAGACTTATTATAATATTATAACCATGGCCTAATGGTTAGAGAAGCAGCTTCAGGACAAAAAGGTCGCTGGTTCGATTCCCTGGACCAGCAGGAATGGCTGAAGTGCCCTTGAGCAAGGCACCGAACCCCTAACTGCTCTCCAGGCTGCTCTGGGTGTGTTGTACACCGCTCTGGCTAAGAGCGTCTGCTAAATGCCATTAATGTAATGTAATGTAATGTAATGACTTTCAATACAATATGAGCAGATTCCCGGGATGAGCATAAGACAGTCTTTATAATTACAGCAGCAGGTCTTCGGTCCAAACCTACATTGGACATCCCATTCCAGATCCATGTGCACTAGCATTAATATGGAGTTGTTCCCTCTTTGCTGCTATAATAAACAGCACTAAACACTTTCATGAGATTTTGGAGCAAATTTGGCATTTCAGTTCATCTGAAAGTTGTTCAGTGGGGTTGAGGTCAGGGCTCTGTGCAGGACACTGAAGTTCTTCCACTCCAAATGTCTTCCTGGAGCAGGTTTGGGTCTCTTAGTTCTGTACAAAGGCATCCTATACAATCGTGTGCTTCGCTCTTGGGAACAGCTTGAGGAATAATAATAATAATAATATAATACCACACAAATTCAACTATACTGTTTTCAAAAGCACCTAACAACTAAAACAACTTACTCAATACAACAACTAATAATAATAATAATAATAATAATAATAATGTATAAAAGTAAGCAGGTCTGTGGCAGCGGGGGCGTGGTCAAGCGTCGGTCTGTGAATGGAGGGCGGAGTCAGGGAAGGTAAGTTGCGGAAATCACTGCACCTGACGGGAATTAACCTGTGTTTGTGTGTCTTCCCCAGTGACCGCGCCCTATAAGAGGAGAGGGAGAGCAGAGGAAGGGAGCTACTCCCCAACCTGGATACTTGTGTGCGTGAGTGTGTGTGCATGCGTGCGTGTGTGTGTAGTTCAAAGCTGAAAAGCTACAATAAACGAGTCTTTGAGAACTCAGTTCTGGCCTGCCGTGCTTCTGTGCTCCACCCACCTAGAACACTTGCTACAAGGTCATAAAAAGAATTTTCCCTGACACCTAATTATTTTTGTTTAGTGACCAAAAGCTACTGAATTCGAATCACAGACTTCCAATTTTATTAGTTTTTTTAAAACTAGAACAATTAATGAATTTATCTCCACGTGGCCCTAAATTCTCCGCTATTTTTTCCTGCTTCACCATGACCCAATTCAAGATACTACATCATGCATCACATCACATGGTGGGCTTTCCCCGTTCACGCAAGGCATTGTGGGATACAAATTTGAAACAGGAGAGAAAAATGGAGGGCGTGAGTGTGCCAATGAAACGTGAAACAGCGACTACAGTAACGGAAAGAAAGCGAGAAGAAAAGACGTTATGTTATATACGAAGGAAAGGAAACGCAGGACCAAACTAATAAATATCGGCGCTCAGCGAGCACCTCGGTGTGATCAGCTGTTCGTTTAGCGACAGAATGATGGAACTGTCAGTGCACGCTCAAAGGGAAACCTGCGCATGCGCACACGGACTTCCTCTGTCTGCTTGACTGCGTGAAGTGAGCGATTTCATGCACATTATTTGCTTTAATCCCCTCAAAATAAATAACTTCCCAACCACAGAATGGCCTGATATTTTGTGAGATATTACAGAAATAAGCATACAGTGGGGCAAAAAAGTATTTAGTCAGTCACCAATTGTGCAAGTTCTCCCACTTAAAAAGATGAGAGAGGCCTGTAATTTTCATCATAGGTACACTTCAACTATGAGAGACAGAATGAGAAAAAAAAAATCACATTGTCTGATTTTTAAAGAATTTATTTGCAAATTATGGTGGAAAATAAGTATTTGGTCAGTAACAAAAGTTCATCTCAATACTTTGTTATATACCCTTTGTTGGCAATGACAGAGGTCAAACGTTTTCTGTAAGTCTTCACAAGGTTTTCACACACTGTTGCTGGTATTTTGGCCCATTCCTCCATGCAGATCTCCTCTAGAGCAGTGATGTTTTGGGGCTGTCGCTGGGCAACACGGACTTTCAACTCCCTCCAAAGATTTTCTATGGGGTTGAGATCTGGAGACTGGCTAGGCCACTCCAGGACCTTGAAATGCTTCTTACGAAGCCACTCATTCGTTGCCCGGGCGGTGTGTTTGGGATCATTGTCATGCTGAAAGACCCAGCCACGTTTCATCTTCAATGCCCTTGCTGATGGAAGGGAGGTTTTCACTCAAAATCTCACGATACATGGCCCCATTCATTCTTTCCTTTACACGGATCAGTCGTCCTGGTCCCTTTGCAGAAAAACAGCCCCAAAGCATGATGTTTCCACCCCCATGCTTCACAGTAGGTATGGTGTTCTTTGGATGCAACTCAGCATTCTTTCTCCTCCAAACACGACAAGTTGAGTTTTTACCAAAAAGTTCTATTTTGGTTTCATCTGACCATATGACATTCTCCCAATCCTCTTCTGGATCATCCAAATGCTCTCTAGCAAACGTCAGACGGGCCTGGACATGTACTGGCTTAAGCAGGGGGACACGTCTGGCACTGCAGGATTTGAGTCCCTGGCGGCGTAGTGTGTTACTGATGGTAGCCTTTGTTACTTTGGTCCCAGCTCTCTGCAGGTCATTCACTAGGTCCCCCTGTGTGGTTCTGGGATTTTTGCTCACCGTTCTTGTGATCATTTTGACCCCACAGGGTGAGATCTTGCGTGGAGCCCCAGATCGAGGGAGATTATCAGTGGTCTTGTATGTTTTCCTTCTAATAATTGCTCCCACAGTTGATTTCTTCACACCAAGCTGCTTACCTATTGCAGATTCAGTCTTCCCAGCCTGGTGCAGGTCTACAATTTTGTTTCTGGTGTCCTTTGACAGCTCTTTGGTCTTGGCCATAGTGGAGTTTGGAGTGTGACTGTTTGAGGTTGTGGACAGGTGTCTTTTATACTGATAACGAGTTCAAACAGGTGCCATTAATACAGGTAACGAGTGGAGGACAGAGGAGCCTCTTAAAGAAGTAGTTACAGGTCTGTGAGAGCCAGAAATCTTGCTTGTTTGTAGGTGATCAAATACTTATTTTACCGAGGAATTTACCAATTAATTCATTAAAAATCCTACAATGTGATTTCCTGGATTCTTTCCCCCCATTCTGTCTCTCATAGTTGAAGTGTACCTATGATGAAAATTACAGGCCTCGCTCATCTTTTTAAGTGGGAGAACTTGCACAATTGGTGGCTGACTAAATACTTTTTTGCCCCACTGTATCAGAGGGAACTACATTTCACCGATTTTATGAAATCGAAAGGCTTTAAAATCAGTGGTGCATTGGAGGTCATATGGCAAAGAGTTCCATAGTTTTGGTGCAGCAGCCATAAAGGCTCTGTCACCAAGAGTAGGATGAGTTCTAAAGTTCGGCGCCGACAGGAGGAATTTATTGTTGGATCTAAGACTATAAACTGAGTTCAATTTGAAAGTTAGCAAGTTAGAAAGATACTCTGGGGCCATATTATGAATGTACTTAAGTGATAATCTTAAAATCTATCCTAAACTTAACTGGAAGCTGATGCAAATAATAAAGAAGTGGCAATATACGGCAAAACCAAGGTGCATGGTATAAAACCTGAGCAGCTGCATTTTGCACGTGTTGTAGCTTTGCTATAAAGTTACTAGGTAACCCATATAAGAGTCCAGTACAATAATGCAGCCTGCTGGTGAGAAAAGCGTGCACCAGTCTTTCCGTAGATTCTCTGCTAAGGTATTTCCTGATCCTTCTGATGTTGCGCGGATGGTAAAATGCACTTTTGCAGGTTTTAGTAACATGTGCGCTGAGACTGAAGGTACTTTCGGCACATACGGGTGTGAGGGTCAGGTGTCCACATACTTTTGGATATATAGTGCAAGTCACCAATTTCTCCATCCTTTTACTGAATATTGTCACTGATGTTGCTGTCCTCTATTATTGTTTTCTTGTGCTGCCAATGCTAGATGATGATGGCAGTGATACAGTATGCGGACGCATGTTGGAGAGAAAAGCGGCATGAAATTCCCAATCTGTGCCGAGTTTCCCAAAAGCATTGTAGCACAAAGTAGATAATTGTTAAATGGTAGAGCGAGTACTACAAGGAACACTCACTCTCCTAGTTAAGATGCTCTTAGCATTAAGATGCTTTTGGGAAACCCACCCCTGACCATTCACATTCATGTCACATGGCCTCATATCGGATAGGTATCTGATCTGTATCTAGGAGGATATATGAACATAGCTGAGGATTAATCTGAAAAGATTGATTTTGATGTATACCCAGTCCTGATCAGATCAAAAATCAGATCTCTATCGTTTTACAACATAAATTCAGATTTGTGTCACTTGTGAGCGTAGCCAAAATGTGTCAGGATCAGCAGGATCAGGCACCGCAAACACACACACACACGAAAATTGCTCACTTGGAGATCATGTGGACCTTGTGTATGTGTGTGTGTGTGTGTGTGTGTGTGTGTGTGGGGGGGGGGGGTTAGGTATTTGTGTGTGCAGTGCATTGTGGGTACACACCTGCCCACTCGAGTTTGCTCTTGATGGCTCTACTTTTGCACTTCAAGAACAGATATAGCACCAGACACAGGAACACAAGCAGCAGAATCGAACTGATCCAAGTGGTCTTTTTCGAAAAGCGCTCAGGTGGCAGAACAGTGCCCTCTGTTGGAGAAATGCTGAAAAACATTCCTGCAAGAAAAACAGTGAAACAGAACAAGCTAGCAAGGATGTGAAAAATACCTAGAAAATAATATAAAATATGTCACGTTAGCGTACATACTAGGTCCTCTTAGAGTTGCTGCGACTTCGGCACTCCTACCTGAAGTCGTGGTCTCAGAGGCTAAGGGCGTGGCTGAGCCTGGATTGGATGTTGGATGTGTTGCATTATCTGGTTGGATGGTTTCATGCTTGTGGATAGGAGACGAGGGACTCGGAGTCATGGTGTAGGGTGTGTCTGGTATCGTAGCTGTAGTCTCAGAGGCTAAGGACGTGTCTGGGTTTTGAGAGTTGGACTGAAGCCCTGGAGTGGAGACTGATGAAGTTTTTAGATGGGAGTTTCGGGATGTGAAAATACTGGACAAGACACTCTGAGACATGATGGACGGTGTCTCTGGCATCGCAGTCACTGGGTTTGGGGCAGGTTTTCCACACACACGGTCTGCAATCGGAGATCCTTCTTTAATCACCACCAGCCCTAGACTGGCACAACTGAGAGTGAGACAAACACAGAACACATGAGATATCAGTAACCTCATTTTCACACATGGTAGGTGTCACGATTGGAGTTTTCACTGAGCCCACCTGCAAAAAGCCATCAATGCAGCCGCACTCACGTCTACTAGAGATCTGACATTCAGTGCAGTGTTTTGATTGCTTTTGGTTGTTAGATATGAGCTTGTATGCTTCAAGCGTCCCATACCGATGTTATAGACACCCAGATCCTGTGTCACAAGTTCTATTTTGTTAAACTCCTGTATCTCAGTGATGTGTAAGCAATTTTATTGACCAAAAGTGCACACAAGGAGGAGAACTGTAGAACTTGGCGTGAGGTCAGAAGTCTGATTTTGACCAAATCATCAGATAGCTTTCCTTCTATGATCGTGTCAAATAATCAAAATGAAAACCTCAGTGAAATATTCTGGGATGAATTATTGCTCAGTTGAATTTTTATGTTCTGGGAGAATCTACGATAATGTTGAGGGTCATAAACTCATGGTTTTCTCTTTATAACAGAGAACATTTCTGGTGAAAAGGTGGCACAAGAGTGAGTCTCTGTCTGAAAGATAAGTTCGTGACAGTAATTCTTAGTTTAAGCTGATAAATGTTATGAGGTACAACGAATCATCGAACAACGGTTTGTCTGGTGTGTGAAGCATGTCTCTACTGAAACTCAACAGAAACCAGGGTGACTGATGTGTCATCCATGAATGAGTTGGCTCGATGAGTTGGATTGTTCAGATTGAATGTTCAAGAGCCAACTCCCATATATGAGCTTTTTTTTTTTTTGGGGGGGGGGGGGGGGGGGGGGATATGTATATAATGCTGTTCTGTTAACCTCGGTTATAGGATAAATGAAAATGAATCTTTTTATTTTTTGATGTATAGTACATTATTGATTTTTACAATTTTTAAAATGCAACATAAGGTAACTGATTGATTGTATTTTGTAAAGTTAATTAAAGGCACTATAAACTTTAATTTAACCATTCAAGTCTTAGATATGCAAAGATGATGAATTGTTGTTAAAAAAAAAAAAAAAAAAAATCGGAAATTCTCTGGTGATCAGCAAGTTCACTCTTACTGATGAGTCAGAGAAAATCTGCCTCACTGAAAAGAGCTAAAACTCCCAAAACCACACCAAACATAGAAAATGTGGTGTCTCCCCAAATGCTCCTGCATCATCGTTTTTGTAGTTTATTAAAATTAGTTGGTTATCCCCCCTCCACCCAATAAAAAAAGATAAAGAAACTGGATATTTATTAGATATCAGATCGATTAGATATTACATATCTTTAATATAAAGTTATATTTACGTGCCCATGTTAATGAACACATCTTTATCTCATCCCCCAAGCTTCATGTCGGAACAGTAACTCCTTCGCTTTCATCAATTCGTCATTCCTGACTCAACTCGACAGCATTCCACGAAACGTCAAATTAATTCCAGTGGCATTAAATTAAAACGCTTTTAACACAAGGTGGATGCAACAAATTATCACACGTCTGGAAAGTAAAATCTGCACCCCTTCGCTCTCAGCACTGAATGTGAATCTTGCTCAGAAAAACACTAAAATTCATCTGACACGATTGTTCCTGTTCATATTCACACGGCACAGCACACGGTGACGTGTGTGGTTCAGAGCTGGTGTTGGGTGACGGGTTATATACCAAGCATTCCTGTAATGAGCAGCACATGAGTGCTGAAACAAAACAACAACAACCAAAAAATAACCTCCTGTACTCAGGGAAATTCAGAGATGTGATCATGAAGGTGGTGGGCAGGGGTGGTGGTTAAGGTTCTGACCTGCTGCTGCTGTGCCTTTGAGCAATAACCTGATCAAGCTTGACATATGCAGAGAAAAGCATTTAGATGTAGAGCAATAACAATAAAATTTTTTTTTTCCTGATTCGCCCCCGCACTATATCTTTGTAATGTTATCAGATAGGTTGTTTTTCTTTTTCTCAAAACAGAGTGTGGGACTTACTCAGTGTACTGCTGGCAGGTTTGGTTTAGATTAGGCGCGTTGGTGAAGCCGTTGGTGCACGGCTCACAATCCCTCCTGCAGGTCAAGTTCACCGCATTCGGGCAGTAGTGGCCAGATTTGCACTGGCAGCGACGGTCACTTGTGTTTGTGCAGGGGGTGACTTCGATCAGGTTTTTCTTTTCTGTGCACACACACAACAAACGAGACAATGATTGAGCACACACCTGATCTCAATTTTTTTTTTTTTTTTGTAATACATGCTTCACATTTTTCATGATCTTACCAGAGCAAGACTTCGTGCACCGGTTACACATGGACCGTCCGTTCTGCAGAGACCGGTACTGTTCGGGTTCACATCCCTTACACTTACATGTTGATGAATCTCTTTGGCCTGAGTGGAAGAAGAATGCAGTATAGACTTTGTAGGGTTTGCTTATATAAGATAACAGTCAGAGTTACGGGTGAAGGAGTTTATAGAGGAGTTTACGCGGGTACCATGACATGCTGCGTTTTCTTTTTTGTCTTAATAACTTCAAGAGATCACAATTTTGACTGTAGCAAGGGAATGACTGTTTACAGCTGCTATACTATTTAAAAAAAAAAAAAAAAAAGCCTGGCTCCGGGATGCTCCATGATATTCAGTGTAACTATAAATAGAAAAAAGTATGAGGTGCTTTTTTTTTTTAAAGAATACATCAAATATGAATGTATGCTGTAACATAAGAGGAATAAAAACACATCAGGTGATGATGTTATTAGAAAATAATCAACTTCAGGCCAGTATCAGTCAGTATGCACGTTCATGTTTTATTCTTTCACTTGGTTGTCATAACACAACTAGCCATGAGGTTGCCATCTGCACCCCATAATGACTGTACGCTTAGTTTGGAAATGACTAGCCAAACTTTTCTTTTTCAAGAAAGACAAACGGCCAGCTCAGAAAAGCAACACTGACAGTAAAACCAAGCATCTTCTGAAACGTGGAATTGTGCTGGTAAACAGGACGATGATTGACAGATTTACAGATCAGGCTGGAGAGCAGAGCACAGCGTAACACAGCACAGCAGCTCCTGACTCAGAATGGGCGTCATACGAGAGTTAACTCTTGGTCAGTCAAAAGAGAGATGTAGCCCACGGTTTTATTCTAAACTTCTGAACCAAAGGGTGGGTCAGTGAACCAACACCCTGTTCCCCTTCACACTTCATTTTCTGATTAAAAAGCTCATTCAGCTGGTGTTACAGATAAATGTTGTGCATAAACCACACACCTACGGTATTTACATCATCAATCCAAAAAGAGAAGGATATGATCTTGCGAAGTGTTTGTTAAAGGTAACGACCATTTTCTAAGAAAAGGCCTGTATTCACATGCTGATGTTTGCCGATCTTTACTTTTACGCAACTACTAAGTAAGAGGCAGGGGTGGATCTGTAAACAAGACCATTCCATTCATGAATGTGCACGCCATAAGTGCAAAAGGGCAACAACCTCTGCCTGGACACAACAAATATACAAGCAGAGTTTGGACCATGACTCCATCTGTACATCATTTCTGTGGAAGTCTACAAAATATGACATCCATTAATTATGTCGTCATCTGTATGACCTGTTTGGGTTGTTATTCTAAAAACTCATATCAGCTGCTTATAGTACATGTCAGAATAAGTAATCCTCCTGCTTATTTCTCTGAAAAGGCCTGCCTACCAGTTGTGCAAGGCAGACAGCTCTCTGGATTTGCTGGAGGAATCTGCAAGGAGAAAAGCAAAAAACAGAAAGTCAGTTAACTCGCTTTGACTCAGTTCGAACTCAGTGAGGCTGCAAAAGGGACAAACATCTATCAATGCATGACGAGTCTTCAGTCATTTCTGGGAATTTGCACAAAATGCCCTTACACTAGCTTTAGGCTATCCTATCAATCAATTACAACAAGTGGTTTTAAATTTAAAACAAACAAACAAAAAAAAAACCCCAATACAACCACTAACAGTTCCCTGGAGCTCTTCCGGGCAAGACTCCAACAAATACACCACCAAACCGCATTCTTTTATGAATTAGCATTTCCTCACACAGACCTACTGCCTTTACAACTTCATGAAGTGTTTGGTTAATGCACGTCTCTTCCACCAAGTTTGCACGGGGCATGTTGCTCATGTTTAAAATGAATGGTTTCATAAACTCTACAGAATGCTTGACAAGACATGACACAGTGCAAAAAACTTTAAAGAACCTCTGTGGCATGTGAAAATCTTTCAAAAGCCTAATCAGATCAGAGCAAAACCACAAGCAACTAAATGTACAGTATCTGAAATGCAAAGCACTGACCCTTGGCAAAGTCTCAAAAATAGGGGACTGCTCAGTGTGTGTGTGTGTGTGTGTGTGTGTGTGTGTGTGTGTGTGTGTGTATGGGAAGAAAAAAAAAAACACAACCCAAACCAAAAAGAAAGAAAACCTGTTTATTTCATATGCTGAGATGCTGATGTTGTAAAGTATCTGGCAGAAGATCACACAAGCAATGTGGTCAGATCAAGGGACTGCTAGAGATGAGTGTCAATCCTACCGGTAAGTCTGTATTGCACCGTCACACACACACACACACACACACACACA